>NC_046371.1:7118682-7418682 GCF_011125445.2 Fundulus heteroclitus | reverse complement strand
GCGACCATAGACCCTTTTCACATGACGTCACTCAACTTCCGTTTTGAAGCGGAGCAGGGTATCTTTACTTCCGGCTACATGCTTTTACATAGAAAATTCGGGAGGTGAAGACGTGTTTCACTGATAATCAGCGCGATTTCATAAGGTAAGACTGAGACCACAATGTGTCGCATTGACTATCTTTATTTTCCTTAGTATTTGTAGCGATCATTGCTGTTATATAGATGCTTTGATCGGGACAGTAACATGTAGATCAAAGCTAACATGCAGCAGCTTGTTAGCTTACCTTACCAAACTTTTACCTATCAGTAATCAGCGTGATTTCATCAGGGAAGACTGAAAGCACAATATTAAACGTGTCTTATTGACTATCTTTATTTTCCTTAGTATTTGTAGCGATCATTGCTGTTATATAGATGCTTTGATCGGGACAGTAACATGTAGATCAAAGCTAACATGCAGCAGCTTGTTAGCTTACTTTACCTGTCATTAATCTGATGTAGATGTTATAAAATGATTACTGTAGCTTTGCCATTATAGAAATAAATCTTGTTCACCGAGTGAAAAAAGCGACATTTATCTGCTACATTGTTCCCCTTACTTGATTATGGTGAGGTGTTATATATAATTGCAGTCACTGAATTAAAAAGATCTTATTCCATTTGAATTTTTTTGTTCATTCCTAAAAAAAAATTACCGTGGGTCTATTGGACAGTACTTCTGTTTCTGAATTTTCTGTGTATTATAATGAATTTTCTTCATGATATTATTTGCACTTATATTAATGCACTTTTTTTTTTAGTTTTTGTGCAAAATACTGTATATTTTAAGTAGAAGCCTGAAATTGTTTTATTATACTGTATTAGTAATGACATGTGCTGCTGACCTCTTAGTCAGATCAACCTTTAAAAAAAGAGATCTTAATCTCAATGGGAGTTTATCTGGTTAAATAAAGGTTTTAAAAAGTATTATAGTTAATCTATTTTTTTCTCCCCTTGTGTCCATCTCTCAGCAGCATCATATCCACCAAGCATGGCTCAATCACAGAGAAACCGCTACTGCAGTGTCCCACAGTGTTCGAACAACAAAAAAAAAAAACTTTCCATATCTCAGTTTTCACAACTTCCCGGCTGATGCTGAGACTGGAGCCCATTGGGTGACGGCAATAAGAAGAGATGTGCCAAATTTTAAAATCCTTCGCGGCAGCACTTACGCCTGCAGTCAGCACTTCTCTTCCGAGGAGACCTATGTTTCTGCAAGTGGTCTTTAACAAATTAAACTCCATCTTTCTTTCTTAAAGATAATTGAGTTATAAGTTTATTTAGCTATTCCCAAGATAATTTCAGTGGCTCACCACGTAAATTTTTATTAGAGCTGTCAAAATCAATTTATTAATGAAAGGAAATTAATTTGAGAAATTAATTAATTTCTGCACATACAAATGGTTTTTAAAAATACTCACCTGTACACTGTGATCGCACACTGTCTCTTTCTCCTGCATTGTTTACATTTCAATTGTTTACTGTTAAATCACTGCTGCACTTTATCCTGTAATTTACTGTAATTCTCAAGCTGTATGCAAACGGAATTTCGTTCTGTACGCACTCTGTGCATACAAAATGACAAATAAAGTTGTCTAAGTCTAATTTGTCTATGGATGAACCCAGAACCACACACAAGGGACTTAAAATGAAAGTCTTTATTGAAGGTTTGATGGGATGGAGGGTGATGTAACCAGCGAGGTAGAACTGCACGGGAACAGGGTGATGGTGTTGGCAGGAGCTGACGGACCGGAGAGAGACTTCTTGGAACCAGGAACAGGCAGCAGGGTCCACAGCTCGGAAAATAATTGACAGTTCAGGGGAGAACCCACCAGAGCTCGGCAGCAGGCTCTTCTGTAAGGCAGAGGGGAACCGGAGCAGGATAAACAGGACAGGTAAAAGGTAAAATGGACAGAGCTGCTATGAAGTATCTATGTAATAAATAACTAAAATATATGAAGTGTGATGTCTGAAGTTTTTTAAAATCCATGTTTTTTTGGTCAGTTCCTGAAAAATAACAGTATAGGACACAAGGGGTTTGCCCCGACAGCAGCATAATTCATAAATACTATAATGAACTGATTATTAGTGTGCGTGCAGTGTGCATGCAACATTATTGACAGTGTCTTTCTCAGTCTTTGATGTCCTAAACTATCACAGTTTTAACAGGAATGGGCAGAATTATTTTATTAATTGAGGCTCCAGATCTACTGACGAGACTGAGAAACACACTGAACCCACAGAGGAATTTTGAGGGATACTGCAAAGTCTGCAACTTTAGTAAAATACTACACACAAAAAAAAAACTACACACAAAAAAAAACGGGAGGGAATGAGGCTCCTCATTTTTATTCACAGAGCTGTGACCAAGTGGCCAACAGCATTGACACTGTTCCAAAACAAAGTATGAAAAGGCTCAACATTATACATCAACTATATCCCTGGTGTGACTCATTGGCTAAAAGCTGTGAAACAGAATAGCTGATATAGCAATAAAGCTAGCGTAGCAATATAATGGAGAAATAGAAAACTAATAAATGACAAAAGCCCTGTTGGTAGCATAGCTACCATCATCCTAGCATCTATGCTAACAACAGAGCTAAGAAGACAAAGCTCTTACCTTCATAATCAAAAAGGTATTGTTCCACAAAGAACTTGTCTTCTTTGTCGAGTTTGGAGGCTGGTGTGGCCAAAAGCTTTTGTGCCAGTCTGTGCACGTCTCCCAAACGAAATTTGGGTAGATTGGTGAGGGACTGTATGAATTCCCTATGTAAAAACACTGCTCGTGGAGAAAGCGGAAGTAAAGATACCCTGCTTCACCGCAGAACGGAAGTTGCATGACGTCACTGTGAAAAGGGTCTATTGGTGAGGGCTGGACGGCAAGAGTTCTGATGAAAATCAACAAGAGGGATCATATTTCTTCAATTTTAGCTTCCCTTCATTGGCTTCCTGTTAAATCAAGAATATAATTTAAAATTCTCCTTCTAACGTATAAAGCCCTTAATAATCAAGCTCCATCATATATCAGAGCTCTGATTACCCCGTATGTTCCTAACAGAGCACTTCGCTCTCAGACTGCAGGTCTGCTCGTGGTCCCTAGAGTCTCTAAAAGTAGAATGGGAGGCAGATCCTTTAGCTATCAGGCTCCTCTCCTGTGGAACCAGCTCCCAGTTTTGGTCCGTGAGGCAGACACCCCGTCTACTTTTAAGACTAATGTTAAAACTTTCCTTTTTGAAAAAGCTTATAGTTAGAGTGGCTCATGTTACCCTGAGCTATCTCTATAGTTGTGCTGTGATAGGCCTAGACTGCTGGAGGACATCAGGGTCTAATTTTCTCACTCTACTGATTTCTACTGTTCTTCAGTCTACTGTTCTCCAGTTTTGCATTGTATTACATTGAAATGACTGTCGTCATTTCAGCTTTTAACTTTTTGCTCTCTCTCTTTTTCTTCATAGTAGGTACACCTGGTCTGGCGTTCTGTTAACTGTGACATCATCCAGAGATGACGGCTCACCCGCTACTTCCATCTAATGTAGAACAGATTACTGGATCAATGTGTGCTTCTGTGCTTGTTTGTCTCTCTTGTTGTGTCTCTGCTCTGTCTTCTGTAACCCCAGTCGGTCAAGGCAGATGACCGTTCATACTGAGCCCAGTTCTGCCGGAGGTTTTCCTTCCCGTTAATGGGGAGTTTTTCTTCCCACTGTCGCATCATGCTTGCTCAGTATGAGGGATTGCAGCAAAGCCATGTACAATGCAGACGACTCTCCCTGTGGCTCTACGCTTCCCCAGGAGTGAATGCTGCTTGTCGGGATTTTGATGCAATCAACTGGTTTCCTTATATAGGACATTTTTGACCAATCTGTATAATCTGACCCAATCTTTATAATATGATTGAACTTGATTTTGTAAAGTGCCTTGAGATGACATGTTTCATGATTTGGCGCTATATAAATAAATTGAATTGAATTGAATTGAACGTAAATGGATTGGTGAATTGAGAGCTTCGCTTTTTGGCTCAGCTCTTTCTTCATCACAACAGACTAGAGCAGCCCCCACATTACCATAAAGCCCCAATCTATTTGTCCATCTCTTGTTCCATCCTACCATCACTCATACACAAGACACCAAGATACCTGAGCTCTTCCATTTGAGGCAGAGACTGACCCTCAGCACAGAAGGCAAAGTACACCTTTTTCCGGATGAGGCCTGTGGCCTCAGACTTAGAGAAGCTGACTCTCATCCTGGCCTTTTCATACTCAGCAGCAAACTGCTCCAGTGCTGGAGGTCATGGCCCAAAGAGTCCAACCGCACCACATCATCTGTAAAAAGCAAAGACAAGATCCTGAGGTTCCCAAACCAGACACCCTCCTCTCCATGACTATGCCTTGACGTTCTGTCCACGAACACCACAAACATGATTGAGGCAGGGCGCGGTCCGAGACGCACTGGGAACAGGCTTCACTCTGTATCGACTATAAGAACACAGCTCTTGCTTTAGGCATAAAATAGCTCTTGCTTTAGGCATAGGATATCTGGGTGACCCTTAAAGGTCACCCAGATATCCTATGCACCCGAAGCTTCCCCCACAAAATACCTGAGGGGACACGGTCATAGGCCTCCAGATCCACAAAACACGTGTCCACTGGAGAAGTATGCTCTCCTGGTCCCTCAGCAATTCCATGAGGGCAAAGATCTGGTCCATTCTGACTTTTAATTCAGAGAATTCAAGATTAATTTCATATGCTCAGATTTGTGACAATGACTATATGTACAACAATACTGATATACTGTTTACCTTAGTACTTCAATTCAAGCAGCCAGACTGAATAGGAGCTCCTGGTGATAATTAGGAAAGGAAGTGATGGGAAAAAGGATCAAACTACTTTCATGCTTTAGAACTTTTGTTTAAAGCCAAAAGAAGAAACAGACCGAGAAAGAAAAATATGGTTCATAAAGATATTCACATCAATGTTCCCCCTAATTTTTCATGTGTCTGAGCATTCACTGGACCTCTGTGAGCAACATCACACTGAGGCTACACCAGTATTACGCCTGTCCAAAACCTGACATTATAACAAGTTACATAGCTTACTAAAAGAATCAAATTACAGCAATAATTTATTTTAGATGACTTAGTTTAGATATGACTGATTTAACCCGATTACACGAAAAAGACAAAAATCCTGGATTTTTTTATGAGCTGTATGATAAGTTTTATGTCAGAGCAGGGGTCCTGCTAAGGAAGAACTGAGAGACATGCACATCTTTCAGAGTTCAAATTTTATTGCATTTAAATTATTTACATTTTGTGCAATAAAATTTAGCACAAGCATGTGGTCCTGTGCAGCCTTGCTTCTGTCAGTCTGCCTCAGGGCAGCTGTGACTACAGTGTAGCTCACCACCCTCAGGGTGGGAATGTGTGCGTGAATGGGTGATTGACTGACGGTAGTAAAGTGATTTGGGGTCGTTTCGTCGGACTTGATAAAACGTTATACAAGTACAAGCTATATAAATTGCAGTAGTCCTCAGGCATGCTCTTATGAAATAAGAAACGCATAAACAGAGTTGCTTTTTCATAAACGGAGGTAGAACAAGAAGGCTGGCCAGAAAGCAGCAGAAGCCATGCACTGCAAAGGACTCCGGCTGATACCTTCATCCAACAGCGCTCCAGAAACAAACAGCAGGCTTAGTGCTCAAAAACCAAACAAATTGGTTGAAAACTCCCAATAACACGGCCACACAAACAGCTGACATGCAGCCGGAGTAACAAAGACGCGCACCGCCACCTGCCCAGCTATACAGGCATCTGCCCCACCCAGCAATCAGTGGTGCACTCCGATCAGGACCTGGCGCTCAAAGAGTGGGGGTCGGGGAACACAATCTCTGCAGAATTGCAAAATGGTAAAAAAAAAAAATAATAACTTGGTTTATCATTATTTTGTTTATAGTTCAGCTTGGATTTTATTTTCTGTGCTGCACAGATTTGCTGTGCATGCTGAGTCCAGATGCAGTGCGCGATCGCGCATACCCGCTTCGAGGGAAAGCGTTCATATAGCGAGCGGTTATTTATAACGTCCTACTAATGCTTGAAAATGATAGCTGGGTAAAATTAATATGTAGAGAAGTGATAAGCCTCATAAATCGTGGTCATTAATTGTAGAAAGTGGCTGCTTAATTATATTTATGCATTACAAATCACGGTATTGTTGTCAGTGCTAAATTCAACAACAATCTATCTCTCTGAATGGTAAACATGAATTGTTATTGTTAACATGAATAATATTTTTGCAAATACCTTTATAATAATTTTCACGGGAAATAGTTTAATATGTGATACAGTGTGAAGTAGTCAGAGTACAGCTTGTACAAAAGTGTAAAATTGCAGTTTACCACTGTTATTGTCTAAACAAAACATTTTCCCAGGTGAAAATGTCCAAATCGTGCCCAATTAGCCATTTTCCCTCCACAGTGTGATGTGACTTGTTGGTGGTACAAGGTGTCAGGTGTGAGTGAGGGGCAGGTGTGTTATTTGGTGTCATCGCGCCACACTCTCTCATCAGAGGTGTCAAAGGTATTCACTGTTATTACTCAAGTTGAAGTATGAATACTAGGGTTTAAAAACATTCTTCTGTAGAAGTTGAAGTATCAAGTCCAACTTTTTAAGTAAAAGCATAAAAGTACTGGTTTCAAAACTACTTGAAGTATAAAATTAAAACTAATTTAAATAAAAAAGTGCCATGAAGGACAAAACCCTAGACCACCTGCACCACACTACACACCTCTAGTTCACTCTGCCCAGGTGGCGGTGCTTATCTGAATATTTTTATATATAAATTTTTCTTTTGTCAAGCCAGAAGGAAAACAAGCTTAAATGAAATGGAAGTAGCGAGACAATTTTCAAAATTCGAGGAGCATGTGGTACACGTGGCGCTGGTGATCATCGGGAAAAGGAATGTGATGGAAGAAAACCAAGATAAAATGTTGTGCAGACTTTTATTTAAGAATTAAGTTGACTTATGGGCAGCACAAGCATGAATAACACTGCGGTTTTGAATGCTCACGATAAAGTCCATCTATAATTTAAAGTCTGATAAGGAGTGAAATTTAACACATCAACATGCAGTCTGGCTGCAATTCACCACTTTATCGTCCGTGTCGCCAATTTCCCAACTTTTGCCTGGAAAGTGACGTATGCGTGTCTCAGGCCTCATTTTGTGCGCATACAAGCTTTATAAATGAGGCTCCTGGACTGTTCCTCAGTGGTCCAAAGTCCTCTTTTCAGATAAAATAGTTTCATTGGGAAATCAAGTTTTTAGAGTTGTGGAGAAGCACAGTATCCACGCTGCTTGACCACTGTGGGGTTTCCAGTCAGTGATTTTTTTTGGGTGCTGTGTCATCTGCTGGTTCTGGTCCACTGGGTTTTCTGACGTCTACAGTTAACACAACCATCTATATGGAAATTTCAGAGCATTGTATGCTTCCTTCTGTTGACAAGCTTTATGGAGATGCTGTTTTCATTTCCAGATAAATTTTGGTTCCCATCCACTCTGCCAAAAGTACAAAAAGCTGCTTCAGTGACCCTGGTGTTACTGTGCTTGTTTGGCCACCAAACTGGGCTGATCTGAACCCCATGAAAAATCTGTGGGGTATAGTCAAGAGAAAGATAAGATGCAGATGCAGATGACCTGAAGGCTGCCATCAAAGCAACCCGGGGCTCCATTGCATCTTAGAAGAACCACAGACTGTACCGGCAGACAGTAATTCATGCAAAGAGGGCATCAACACAGTATTATGCACACAGAAATGAACGTACCCTACTGTTACCTTCCCCCGATAAATTACATACATACAACCCCTGAGTGATCTCCATCTACACATAGCAACAATTTATTAATAAATTGTTTATTTTTGGTAATATTTGTTTTTACAAAAGTATAAAAACACTTTATATTGATACACATTTGTATTCAAGCACACTTCAGAATTAACATTTTTATATATTTTTGTATACCGGTCCACTAATGTTTTTTGATGATTTTATTTGTATGTGTTTCTTTCTGTATACTGGCTCATCTTTTTGCTTCTATAACACAATATTTCCCCTCTGAGAGAATATTTAAAAAGCCGTTTTATTGTGTTGCGTTCTAGTAAATTGTAAGTTAAATGACATATTATGGACAAAATAAGTCCACATTTTGTTACAGAAGCACAGGTACCTTTAAAGGTGTCAGTCATACATGTGAATTGGATGAAGACTGCCTATTTGTATAGAGTTTGTGTCACAGTACGCGCGAGACACACTGAAGAGAAAATAGCAGCCTTGTTTTCTTGTGATTCTGACAGCCTCACAAGCTCAGTCAACAATTATCTTGCCATCCGAACTCGTTTTCTCATCACACAACAATAATTCATATTTCATTCATATATTTTTTTTCAAACCAGCGAATCAGGTATTCTCGACCACGTTACTCACGCATTAATAAGATGATCAGCTCCACGCTGGTGCTCTAATGAAAACTGAGCGGGAGCAAAGATCAGAAAACCCACCGAGAGCTGTGATGCTTGCGAGACAAAGACGGAGAGGAAGGTTGTTATCAAAGAACGGAGCCAGATTTATGGCTGGTAATTAATGAGACTTTCCAAGCTTTCTTTGGCAGAAACACACGAGGCTTGGTCTGTTATCCCAGGGCGTTTTTGGGAACATATCAGCATAATAAGTGGTTGACATTTGAATTTATCATCAACACTGATTAGCCCAGGATTCTCAGGATGCATTTAGAAGTCATGAGAGATGTTTAACTTCAATTTGTATAAAGAGGGATGGGAACAACTGGAGCAGGGAGCATGAAACATTAACACAACCCTCTTTAAGCAAATTGCCTCCTGTTTATTCTGAAAGCCTTGTTAGTTGTTTTTGATGCTCAGATGGAGGCTTTTAGTACCTGTGCATGACCCACAGCTTTACGGAAGAACCTCCTGGCTATGATGGGTTTTACTTAAAATGGATAAATAAATAATAAAACACATTTCCTATTACTTTAGTGCTTTCATTAGGTATAAAAATAATAATTTATTTAGTTTTAAACAGGTCATTGCTAACATGGTGATATCATTTTTACTCAAACAGCACTGCCACATGCCCTTCATCTGAAAACATGGATAGTTGTTTGGTTATTTTCAGGGGGGCTGTGGGGTATTAATGTGTAGTCAGTATTCAACCTAAAGCAGACGGTGGTTTCAGATTGGAGAATCATAGAACAGAGCCAGAACCAAACATTTTGATGCTGCATTATATCAGAATGTTTGCTTCCACTGGTTAGGTTCCTATTAACCAATAAAGGATTAATAATTTTACAATTTGTTTTACCATTAACCCAAATCTGCACCTTTAAAAAGTGTGCATATCTTTTTGCTGTTTTGATATGCTAAAATGAAACTAAGGTCATTGCCTTATCTTGTAAAAGCATCCATTACCTTCATTAGCCACACAACGGCCTCATTATTGCAAAAATGTTTTTCCAAAAAAAGTAAAAAACAAAGCAAATGGACTTGTTTTCCGTAGTTTGAAGACGTTTCGCTTCCTATCCAGGCAGCTTTCTCAATTCAACAAGTCTGGAGTAATGTGGAGTGTCAAGCTTTATACTACTGCCCAACAAAGGCCTTGTAATGGCTTAGATAACATGCAAATTCAACAGAAACACGTCTCCAGACATTTTGAATTGAGAAAGCTTCCTGGATAGGAAGCGAAATGTCTTCAAACTACGGAAAACAAGTTCAGTTGCTTTGTTTTTTTACTTTTTTTGGAATGACCATGACCTGGATGACTGAGATTCTTCACCAGCATACTGCAAGAATGTTACGATCAAGAAATCTGACAGAGAAACTTTCTGACAAAATGAAGTAGGCTGAAAAAAATCCCAGAAACACATAGTGCCCTGGTCTAAATAAATACAAGAACAGGTGACAAACAAAGTCCCTGATCGCTATCAATCTGGAAGTGTTTACCAACTCAGTTTTAAGGCATTGGCACTCCAGAACAAGTAGTTCACATATGAACAAAGGATAAATAAGGCTGGGAATGCCTCCCTTTCCTCAGTTAAGATCAGTGTTCACTTTGGTTTTACAGCAGAGCAGTGGTCCGAAACAGAGATGCAAGTCCACCTCTGAATGGTTAAAAAGAAATAAAAAATATAATAAATAATGAAGGTTTTGACTAGTCCGGGCTAAGTCGGGTCTAAAACCTGACTGGGATGATGTGGTATGGCCTTAAACAGACTGTTCAGCCTTAAAAACCCTCCACTGAAAAGAAAAGTTATCCTAAATTCCTCCACAGCATTGCAAGATAATCATTGCATCTTTGTTTTGGATGGCAATTGTTTACGGCAAGTGTGAATTTTGTGTTACTGAGCCAGTTGTCAATATCGTTTTGATCATTTTCCCCCTATATTTCCCACTGTTCACATAGTTTCATGCATAGCTAATAATTTTCTTGAGATAAAACTACAGTAAATGGATAATAAACTTTCTTACGCTGGGACCAAATCAGGACATTTAAGCCAAAAGACCGTTAATTTTCACTGTGGTAGTTATTCTAAAAAAGACCAGTTCTGATATACAGACGTTCAGAAAGCTTTTGACACCTCTACTGAAATGGCTCTAGATACGCTACAATGGTGCTTTTACTGGAGGCTGCATTAACAAAATCAAAGTTGCTAATGGCAAGGACATTTCTCATACTTTACAGGAACTAGAGTGCCGAACTGTCCGGGTGTCTTCATTGATCTTTCAAAATAAATAAATAAATAATCTGCCCAGAATCAATGTCAATAAAGCTGCAAGAACCCCCCCAAACCAGGACTGAAAACATAATTGTGTTCTTGAAGCCCTGTAGGAGTAAGAACAGGTTCTTTCCTGTTTTGAAGACGTATTTGTTTGCCTTAACAGGAAATACAGAGGAAACACAAACATTGACAACAGTTGTCCAATTCTTTCCAGTTTAGATTTATTTTTTCATTGGACATGAAGGACAGGAGGAAAATATCCAGATTTTATGAACATTTGCATGTTGCCTCATGCTCCGTTTATGTTAAGTAGCGGCCATGAATGTTATGTGTTGAAATGTTTTAAAAATACGAAATCTGCATCTTTCTTCATACACATGATTCTTTATTGGATAAAAAGAGCAGCCAAGTGTGTTGTTAAATCCATAAGTAGTAGAATGGCAAGGGACAATCTAAATCTGTGCCTGCTGAGGAAAGAGCCTGATCCAGGTAAGTGGGAGAGAGAGAAGCAGAGAAAGGGATATTAATGGAAATCGCCAAGGCCTGCTACAAACCTGCATTTTGATAACAAATGGATGTTCGAAGTCTGGGCAACAAAGAGGCAGCAACACAATTCGCTTCTGCCAGGGTAATGTAATGACACGCACCAAATTTGCAGCCTGAATCAACACTGTCATTCCTCACGTGTGAAGAATCTGCTGAGATTAAAGCCCCTTTTCAATAATAAATGGTCCCTGTTATAAGAAGATACATTTCCAGCTCCATATTTTTTTATTCTATGGCTGCACTGGAGTAGATTAACAGTTCAATAAAACCTCCATTTACCTCTTGGAGGATAATATGCAGACCTCCAGCTGAACCCAGACAATGAAAGAGGCCATGAAAGCGCTCAGCTCTTTAAGATCCCCTACTTTAAAAGTTCAATTTCCCCCCATGTTTAGTCTCTGGATGCCTGTCGAGGGACACATTCAGCATCGTGTGAAAGCAAATGTACTAAAATCACAATTTCTTGCTTCTAATGAAAATAAAACTTTGTCGACTGCTTTGGACATCACTCCAACAAGGCGACTGTGCAGTCTGGCAAAACGAATTGCCAGGCTTGGATTTCAATGTTTGAGATTTTGTGGCACTAGTGGCCTGTAGTGAAAGTGGGCTGACAGGAAGAGGGGCTGAGAAAGGGGGAGAAGACATGCGGCAAATGTCCAAGGAACGCCTAAGGCCTCTGTATATGAGTCGTATGTCTGACCTGTGGACCCACATTACGTTTTTAAATATAAAAATGTGAATTTCTTTTGTTTTCACCTTCAGGTTGATGGACTTAAGAAATATCTTCAACATCTTCAGCTTGCGCCAAGTGACGGAGCAACAACATGTGTGAAGATCTTCTGTTAGATTTGTCATTTGTTTAATTGTTTAAGTTTGGCAACACAGCACTGGATCTGGAAGGAAAGTGATTGGAAAATCTGACAAGTTTCAAAGAAAATCCGCAAAAGACCTCCAGAAAGCCACGGCAAACCACGGATCAAGACCCAGGTAGGCATATGAAAAATGGAGAATGCAGGAGAACAAAAAGCAATGAGTTCAAAGCCTTTTCATACAGTGCTGAATGAGTAGTCCTTTGGATGCAAAATGGGTTGGAATACAATGTTAATCTCCATTAGTTTCGCATACATGGTGCGTAGTTGCAAAACATTTGCTGCCACACTCAACTTTGCCCGCTTCACTAAATCTGCCTCCTGAAGCGAGAGACGTATTTTCCCAGAGACTCTGATGTGCTGCCAGAAGAATAGCATGTCACCATGACCTTGCTGCGGTGGTTTTGTGCATTCTCAGAACCCTTTAAGACCTGTCACTCATAATTGGAAGCCCACTGCGTTTTTATTACACCCCTGTACACTTTGCTACGACCCTGTACAACATTCACATTCAAGTTGATTTTCTTTTATGCCGTGGCTGAATCTTCATCCTGTCTGAAGGGGCCCTTAAAAACAGACAAAGGAAGTCCAATCTTTCAAAAGGTCGACTAGACAGGTACATAAAGTGCTCTTGAAAGTTAAGAGATGACTAAAGACTGACCAGACTAAATGGAACCAGGCAGCCTATGTTGAACATTTCTGATTTAGTGTTATTTTCACTTGAATGATCAATCCCCGCTGTTGTCTCATTAGGCTCCATGAAACTAATTTTATTGCAATATGCTCCAAAGAACAATAACTAATCATGCAATTTGTAGAAATAAAAACAGCCATTTAAAATTGCTTTTGTTGATGTGAGCATATAAATCAGTTTCATTAGGCTTGCAGCATGTTGCTAAAATACAACTGTCAATGGCTTTGGAACCCGCTGTTTTCCAGCAACAATAATTGATATAAAAGCATAAGGAGCCCCAAGAAACTCATAAAGAACATGAACAAGTTCAAATAGATATAATACTCATAAGCAACTGGAAATTACCACAAAAACTCTCCACGTGAAGTTTCATTAAATGTTAGAAACGTATGCTATGGAAATGGTTCGGTTTTAAGAACCTAAGACAAGCAGAGTGGGGTGCTTATGTGTTTTTATTGCTTTTGCTTAGGTTTCAACCCCATAAAGCGAGCATATTAAGTCAATACATGAAGCAAATGTCATTGCAGGGATGGCTGGTAATGATGACGCCACAGGAGACTGAAACTCTGTCTTGTTTCAAAATGTTCTGTTTCCTGCTGATCAACAGGCAGGAGTGGGGAAGAAACTGTACAAATATGGGAAGCCAAAGGAGTCACATTGCAAAATGTATGAGTGGTAGCTGGTAAGTGATGATGAGTGTTACTTGGAAATAATTCAATGAAAATTGTGGTAATTTGTATACAAGGCAACCCACCCACCTTATTCCACCCACCTAAAAAAGACCTCCAGAAAAAAAAAAAAACATACAACAAAGGATTCATTCATGTTCCTACATATATGACGGGTTGCTTCATGCAATTTTTTCGTCTACATTTCTTCCAGCTGGTGCCAAACTCTGTTGAGCTGAAAGTCACATTAAAAGCTTGTTCAGGATGTTTTGAAGCGATGCACCTTGATGTTATCATTGGTAATAGTTATCTTACCTGCAGCCAAACAAATGCCATATCATTGTGGGCTTGGTTAAAAAGGAAAAACATCCCCGGAGAGGCGGAAAGCTGTCCAGCTAGCCAAACGATGAGTTTGTTGTGACTGAATTGGGATGATTTTCAATTAACTATAGGACCTTTAAAGCACACAACAGTGTTGTATAACTAGACTGAGCTAGAAAAGACTGTCAATTTTGAGTAGTTCTTACATACAGCAGTCTTCCCCTTTCATTTGTTGTTCCTGCAAAAACAAAGATTGTGTAAAACTTTTTAAAGTGCCTACAAAGAGTCTTAGTTTGAGCTGATATAAACTATTATTGCGGGAAGAGCTACTAATGAGATACACAAGGCTTTGTTAATATAATGAAACAAGAAATAATCAAGATTAATGAGCTCCAAAAACTATAGGGGACTCAAATGTAAAAGAACACCATCTCATTTCAAAATGCCCCAATAAAATACTGCAGTCTTGTATTTTCATGGTATTTGAGGAAGTTACCTAATAGCATCAGTAATTCAACTCAGCTCAAATTTACCACTGCATTTTTCCTGGTGTCATTTCTTGCTTAAAAAAGTCAAATCACACATAATGTCCCGTTTTTAGCACCTGCACTTTTACAGCCGCACTTCGATGCAATCACAGCTCACATCTCCAACAATTTTCACCACAGTTCTTTTTACTTTTCTGCTCGCCTCTCAGGAACGATCTGTCAGTCCCTCTGACTGCGTAAAGGCAGCAGCCGCAGCATCCTCACTATCCCTGGCTTTCTAAAAAAATAAATAAAAATAGATCCTGCTTTGAAGGAGCCATGAGTTTTTAACTAATGTGGGGGCAAATAAATAGGCAAGGACAGAAAAAAAGAGCACTTCGGTTCTAATTAGGGAACTTATTAAATTAATTGTATTACATAGAAAGATGGCACTTTTTGATGGAACTTCATCAGCATCTTTAAGGAGATTTGAACATACATTAAGGGAGTCTGTTATCAAAGGATGAGCTTTCCAAAGTCCGAACCCCACTTTAGCTTGCGTTAAACTTCCAGTTTTTTCTAATCATAGGCATGAAGGACATAAAAATACAAAACAATGAAGAATAAAATAACTGAGGCTCAGCTGGTGCAGCTGCTTAGAGCTACAGACAATTATTTGTTGTTAACTTCACGTTAAGTTTTGTTGGTTGAGTGAATACAACTGGACTCTTGGAAAACTAATTGGGATCAATAAAAAAAATATTTTATTGACCCCAAAGGGAAATTAAATGTTTTTGTGACTAATATCACACAGGTTTCTTCAGTTAGTTGTTGTAGATGGTGATGGCTGTGGGAAGGTGGTGGTGATCTCCTGTTGCGGTCAGTATTACAGATGATCTGAAAGAGCATCTGACAGTAAACACTGTTTTTAGTATATGACAGGATTGTCCCCGGGGACAAAGACAGAGAAAGGAGACATTTACAGCTGCCCTCTGAAGCCAGGGTCCTTTACAGGAAAATAATAAGTCACTGCACCATATAAGAAAGTGGAGTATCTCAGGTTTTGTTTCCTTATTGGAGCTGAAGTTTAATATGGGGAGGTTTTTCTCAACTGTTGTAATGAAGTCGAGGCCATCAGCTTATCTGTGGGTTTAATTTTCGTCCCTCTGCATTGGATTGTGATCTGTACATCATGGCAACAGAAATAAGTCTAAAACGCTGGCAGTGGAGGAGATCTTCACCCCACCGGAGTTGCTGGAAGGAGCTCTGGAGTTTTTCTCTCCATCCATCCGGTTCTTGGCTTATCACCCTTTTTTCCTTGAGGCATTTTGTGGTGCTTTTAAGAGGCTTAAAATCTATCAAGTCTTTATAAAACTGTTGAAAGAACGATGTAGCTTGCTTCCTGGGTGCTTCCCTTTTGATTTTTTATTGCCATGTCCCACTGACAGGACTTACCAAGGCAAACCTAGAACTCAGTGGCTATGTAGCCCTTACCAGCCTGAGTAGATCAGCGGTTACCTCAGAAGGAGCTGGGCTGTGTTGATGTGAATCTGTTTCCCTCCTGGACCTACGTATGCCTGGAAGACAACATATGAATAGAAATACAAGACACTAAGTTAGGTTGCTGGACTCACCTTCAGGGTTGGTGTTAGGAGCTCAGAGTCCGGTCTCCTCAGCATACGTTTTTCAAACTGCAAAGGTCAAGCATTCTGGTTGAAACGTGCCCCTTTTAAACTATGTCTAAATGGTGCTTTTATAATTTTCTTGTGTTCTGTTTTTGCAAAAATTGGTACTTTTGTCAAAATACCCTTTAACATGTTTGTTATTTGATGTAACACATACCCATTTAGCAATTTTTGGATATTATTAGTTTTCTACCGAATACTAATCATGTCCGTAACACACAACTGCGACTGGGGGAAACAAAATTGCTTTTTTAAATTAAACACTAATTTGTCCCTATCCAGTGGAACGCAGAAAATAATAACTTTACAGTTGTTTGAAGCTTGATGACCTGTCGGCTGCTTGTTTGACAAATGGCATCGCTAACAAGATCCGACATCCATCAGCAAAATACCACCACAGCGCCCGTAAACACAGCCTACCAGCATTTCATTATCCTCAGATTTTCTCCCCCCACTGTGAACAGACAAAAGTTCAAGAGGAGAACATTCACAAAAGGCAGAGCTAAAAATGGAACATGATTGACACTCATGAGCTTACAGTAAGACACGATTTTCAGTGAAGTAAACAGAGATGCAAATGATCAAAGAGAAAAAGTTTTCTGCTACGGATGAGCACATATTCTCTCCCTCATGCTTTGGAAACTTCACCTGCCTTTTAGTTTTTTGGCTTCTAAGGTCCAGCTTCTCCTTTTCTGTCTTAATTTTAAGCATTTCTCCTACACACTCCACCTTTCATTAGGTAAATCTTTTTACAAAATGTCCTGGTTTTACCTTAGAATATAAAACTCAAGCATTTTGTGCAGCAAACATTTAAACAATAAATAAAATAAATAAATAAGGACATGTCACTTTGTTATGTTGAAATTACCAATGTCAGTTCATTTTAGTTTATTGTACAACCATGCAACAGTATTTTATCACTTGAAGTGTTCTACATTTTTTGTCATACTACAAATACACTGTTCTGTATTTATTGGGATAAAGTGGTGCATAACTGTGAAGTGGGTCTCCTTCCCTTTGTTACAATCCCAACTCCTCTTCACTGTTCCCTGTCACCACACCAGGGATTGCTGCAATATGTTTCCTAAGATGGGCAAGATGTTCTAAATCTCATTGTATAATTTGTATTTTACTGAATCAGATGTTTCTAATTTCATCTTATTTAATTAGAATCTGACTGTGGCTGAACTGTCCCATTCGAATTATTTGGACAGAAAGGGATACTTATTGGAGCAATATATGGTGTCTTGGAAATATATCCATACATATTGAACTTTATTGCTTTTTGCACACGACAGCCACAATTTTCAGTGTATTTTATTGGGATAGACGGATAGCAGTGCAGAAATGTGAAATGGAAGAAAAGGGACATGTGGTTTTCAAATATTAACAAATCAAAATCAAAAAAGTGTGACATGCATTTGTCTGTGTGTCTATGTGTTTGTGCATACAGTGTTTGCGGCAGCAATAAAGTCTAAATTTCCCATAACGCTTATTTTACCAGAGGTGTTGTTAGTCATATTGTGTGTACTTTTTCTCTTCTGTATACAGAAGAGAAAAAGTACACACAATATATATATGTATATATATATATATATATATACATATATATATTGTGTGTACTTTTTCTCTTCTGTATACAGAAGAGAAAAAGTACACACACAATATATATATATATATATATATATATATATATATATATATATATATATATATATATATATATATATATATATATATATGATTCAAGTCAAGGGCAGCACTACTTGTAAATAATGTATAAATGGAGAGCAGCAAAAGCATAGTCAGACACATTCAATTCAACTTGATTCAATTCAGTTGATTTATATAGCATCAATCAGACACAACTAGAGTCAACAAAATTAATTTCAATTTCATCCTAGCTGTCAAACAGTCAAGTTCAGCTAATTATTTAAACTGATTTTTATTTTTTTTTATCTGTGGAAATCAAGCAGATTGCATTGAGTTATTGACTTGCATCATTCACACCTCCTGTAGGAGTGTGCAGCGACAGTGGACAGTTTATTGCATTGACTCATTCACTTTGAGGTAATTCCTCATACTGAGCATGCATGTAGCGACAGTGGCGAGAAAAGCCTCATGTATAAGAAGAATAAACTTCCTGCTGAAACCAGCTCATTGTGAACAGACTGACTGGAAGATTGAGAATGCAGAGCAGACACATAGAAAATACAGAAGGACTTATTCTGGAGAACTTTCTATGTTTAGGTTAAAGTAGAGGTTTAATAAGTGCTGGAGGATAAGTCAATAGCAATATATATTGATTGATAGATGTATATCGATGAGAGAAAAAAAAAGGTCAATAAAAAGTTCAATAGAATAACAGTTTTCCTTCCTTTTTCATTCTAGCCATCTAGGTTAATATTACAGTCATTACATTCTCCCAACCAATCAGAAACACAGAACCAGGCTTGCTCCTTCACCAAGCCCCGGCCCCTTCAAAGGGTACACACTTCTTTTTTCAATTCAATTCAATTTTATTTATATAGCGCCAATTCATGATACACGCCATCTCAAGGCACTTTCCAAAGTCAAGTTCAATCATATTATACAGATTGGTCAAAAAAGTTTCCTCTCTAAGGAAACCCAGTAGATCGCATCAAGTCTCTCCAAGCAGCATTTACTCCTCCTGAAAGAGCGTAGAGCCACAGTGGACAGTCGTCTGCATTGTTGATGGCTTTGCAGCAACCCCTCAAACTGAGCAAGCATGAAGCGACAGTGGAGAGGAAAACTCCCCTTTAACGGGAAGAAAAAACCTCCAGCAGAACCAGAACCAGGCTCAGTGTGAACGCTCATCTGCCTTGACCCACTGGGGGTTAGAGAAGAGAAGCAGATACACAATAAGAGAGACAAAAAAGCACAGAAGCACACATTGATCCAGGAATCTGTTCTACATTAGATGGTAATAGCGGGTGATCTGTCTTCCCTGGATGATGTCACAGCTAACAGAACGCCAGACCAGGTGTACCTTCTATGAAGAGAAAAAAGAGAGAGAGCAAAAAGTTAAAAGCTGAAATGACGACAAGCAATGCAAAACTGGAGAACGGTAGAACTCAGTAGAGTGAGAAAAATAGAAAAAAAGACCCTGATGTCCTCCAGTAGCCTAAGCCTATAGCAGCATAACTATAGAGGTATCTCAGGGTAACCTAAGCCACTCTAACTAGAAGCTTTGTCAAAAAGGAAAGTTTTAAGATTAGTCTTAAAAGTAGACAGGGTGTCTGCCTCACGGACCAAAACTTTTCAAAAACTAAAAAGTTGGTTGAATAAAGAGTTGAGTTTGAATTCAGTGTTTGTGTGTTCTGTATATAAAAATATGTCACTAAGCAACAGCATAAAATGACCAGTGCTGAACTTAAAATAAATGTTTTGAATTTGTTGATAATTATCGATATCGATCAATGTGACTTCTATTTTATCGACATGCTTTTTTCTAAATCGTCCAGCCCTAGGTTTAATATCAGTAGTAGGTCCTTCAGTAGCTTCATGAGACAAACAGATTTAAAGTCCATAGGAGGAGAGGGAGCACATTCAATCAGTAGCAGCAGAACCTGATTTAACAGAGATTTACTGGAGAGTGATAGTAAACGAAAGCATCATGAAGACCGAACATCACAGCAGAAAGACCGGGAAGAAAGTTGTTAAGAAGCTTAAAGCAGTATTTGGTTATAAAGATGTCAACATCTAGAAAACAGTTTGGACATTTCGTAGAGGTGCTGGTGGCAGCACCATGAGGTGGAGAGGCTTTTCTTCATCAGAGAGCTGAAGCTGAATTCAGAACAAACTAGTTAGAGGCTGAAAAGGATGAGAGACCAGGGTGTCTTCCATCAGGACAACAATCATAAACATACAGCCAAAGCAACAATGGGATAGTTTAGATCAAAACAAGGCCTGCGGGACAAATATAAAATGGTTTTCCATAGCCACTCATAACTAAGTTACAGCTATTGTAACCAGGCTTGATCCTCAGTGCATGATTTTTCCTTTTTATTTCACAGCTATGTAATACGTTATTTATGTGTGTCACATAAAATGCAAACAAAACACAGTACATTAGGGTTTGTGGTTTGTTATGGCCCTAAGAATTGTACATCCTCCATCTTCTTGTGGTTTTCTTTCCATTAACTTCTTCTGCAGCTCCAATTTTTCTTGCTCTAGAGTGTTTTCTCTTTCTATTCTTTCTTGCCCCTCTCTCACTCGATTCTCTAACTCATAGGCCGTGGGCCAGAATCTGTACGGTGACTTTTCGTATGAACTGTCAGGGGGCAACTTTCTTGCACCGGGATAAGTTGCTACACATAGCAGTGATCTCAAAACACCAATGTTCCCACGTTTTCACTTGCACATTAAGAAGTTATAGCCGATAAAAAATCTAAACTGTGGCGCTCCAGTCCAATAAGTCACGTGATTCGATTTTTGCTGCTCAGCCAATCCGATCGCTGTATTGTCAGCTGAGCGAGTTTACCACGTCATCATGGCTGCGCCCGTAAGATGGTTGTTTCTGTTGTGTCTGTTTCCAGACGAAGAAAGCCCAATAATAGCATTTTGTGGCGCCACCTGGCAGAGATCTTGATGGCAAGAAAAAAATAAATAGCCCAGACCATCCATCCATTCATCCATCCATCCATCCATTCATCCATCCATCCATCCATTCATTTTCTAACACGCTTATCCCTGCGTTCGCGAGGTGCCGGTCCCTATCTCCAGCTGTCAATGGGCGAGAGGCGTTGTATAAACTGGACAGGTCACCAGTCCATCGCAGGGCAGAAATAGTCCAGACTTTTGCCCAATTTACTGTGATATCACCAAGACCTGCTGCGCTAGGATAGCACAGGTGTCGTTGTGCCAAACGACTTATCCCCGCCAGAATTTGTATTCCCTGCGCCAAGAGCGCATTCAGCTGGAAGAATGAATCTAGTCAACTCCGCCTCATTTCCAACCTATTAGGCGTGGAAATGAGGATGTTTTACTTTTCTTAACGAAATATAGCAATGGTGTCGTTACATTATCGTTCATCCATCCATCCAGTATAATACGTTATGAGAAAGAAAACGGTCATTTCCAGATGTGTCACGAAAATATTAGCTTTATGTTATTAGATTGTCGAATGTCTGTCTGCTGAAACCAAAATCCACCTTCCTAAGTCCATCACAGCTGTCTGCTGGTTCTCTTTTTTTCTTTTTTGGTAGCTAAACCCGCATGAATAGATTATATAAAGCGGATTTCACGTGTGATCAAATGAACACTGAATAAAGGCACAGCCAAAATTATCAGATTTAATAAGATTTTAATTCAACCAAGAACCTTATCGAGATATTAACCGTATTAAGAAAACGAGATATGTCTCTTTTAAAAATAGAACAACGTATTAGGAGTTTAAAAAAAATAAATTTCATTTTACTAGAATGTGATGTTTAAAATATTTAGACTTCACAAAGCTGGAGGTTAAAACTTTTATTGATTTCAAAAATACAATACAAAATTCTACAAATTCCGAAGGGGATAACTCGTTTGGCACAACGAGTTTATACAACGCGTCTCACCCATTGACAGCTGGAGCTCGGCACCAGCACCTCGCAAACCCAGCGGGGATAAGCCTGTTAGAAAATGGATGGATGGATGGATGGATGGACAGATGGTCTGGGCTATTTATTTTTTTCTTGCCATCAAGATCTCTGCCAGCTGGCGCCAGAAAATGCTATTATTGGGCTTTCTTCATCTGGAAACAAATGCATACAAACATCTTACGAGCGCAGCCATGATGAACTGATGAACGCGCACAGCTGACAATACAGCGATCTGATTGGCTGAGCAGCAAAAATCGAATCACGTGACCTCTTGGACCGGAGCGCCACAGTTTAAATTTTTTATCGGCTATAACTTATTAATGTGCAAGCGAAAACGTGGGAACATTGGTGTTTTGAGATCACTGCTATGTGTAGCAACTTATCCTGGTGGAAGAAAGTTGCCCCCTGACAGTTCATACGAAACTTCTTAAGGAAGCGTCCTACAGATTCTGGCCCACGGCCTATCAGCAGCCTTCTCATGCTCTATTCTTTGAGATGTTTCCTTTTTTTGTATATGATTCTTTTGTCTAGTTTTGTGTGCTGAGTGGCTTCCTCTCTAAATCCTTTCATTTTCCTTCCTCTCATGCTCAACAGCTCTCTCTCTCTCAAGTCATCCCTTCTCCGGTCTCTTAACTACCAATGCTCACTCTTTCCCATCCTCTCTTTCTTTCCCACTCAAGCAGGCCCAAGCAGAGCGGGAACGGAATCAAGACAAGGTTAAAGAGTCTGGGAAAGCTGGAGAAGAGAGGGAGGGACATTCCCGAAGGTCGCAGCCTTCAGAGAGACCTCAAAAAGGAGAGGGGAAAGAGAAGAAGAAGAAAAAAAGAAACCCACAAGAGGATGGAGGCAGTACAGGCCTCCAGGGCCGTAACAGGTTGAAACGTACGTGAAAGAGTTGACCGGGTGTGAATACATTTGCAAAGAAATCTATACGCTGTAGTGCAGTAAGAGTCTCAAAATTAGAGTACATCATTATTGATTTCGCTTTATCTACTAATGTAGATAAAGGTTTTATCTTAAATGGTGTGAACAAGAGTGTTTGGAGCTGATGACCTCGTTGGTAGATGTTATATCAACAAGCTTTCACCTGTCAGCCCTCCTGTTTTCATTTTCTTTTTCTAGCAGACATTCTCGATGTGCGATAAAAAGCAGAGATGCTCAAACCCAACCCCTTTAACTGTTGAGTACGACACATGCTGGACGTACTCAAGTGCCCTCCATTTCTCTTCTCATTTTCTCCGCGTCCGTGTCCCTCCTCCCCATCTGTTAGTCGAGCTGAATAATAGGAGAAATATTTCCATAAATCCCAGAATAGACCTAGCCTACTAAAGCAGTCTCAAACTTACCTTCTCGTGCGAATCAAGACAAGCGCGTCTCTATGAGAGGGGCGTGTTTCACGAATCACTTAACTCAGGTAATAATTTCTTACACAATAACACAAATTGAAACACAGCTTTCCTTTTATCAGCCTGCTCGAGGGAAACCAAGACGTCCCTCTCACCAGGGAACATCTCAGTCTCCTTCAGAGAGATTGTTTCCAGTCCAGAGGTGATAAATGATCCCTTCAGAGAACACAAGTTCTCTTCCCATTGGGATAAGGCTGGAATATCTTGTAAAAGAGGTGACCAGGACCAATGGCTCTGCTCCAAGATCTTCCAAGATGATGGTGCTCCTTAGTTTATCTCCAAGGCTTGGCCCCAGCCCCCCCCAACAGAAGACACTCATTTTAGCCACTTGTATCCAAGATCTTGAGCTTTGGGTCATGACTCAGATCTCAAGATCAAGAGAGCTTTGAAATATCAAAGATGTCATTTCTGCTGTGGAAATACAAATGATATTCAAACATCTACTGGTACCAGAAGCTTTTTGATGGCTACTAAAAGCATTTGATTGATATGGAAGAGACATTTAATCCAATGTGGGTAAATGTATATTTTTGAGACTAAATATGTGATTTTGACATGGTTTTAAAGAGAAAATCAAAAGAGAAAACATTCAAAGGTATATAAACCCTATTCTAACCTCCTATGTCACATAAAAGCAAAGTCTCGGATACTATTATACATACACATTTAGACCTTGAGAGACATTAATTGTCGATCCTTTTTTTCAGGTAGATTCATTGTTCCCGTCTAACAAAAGTACAGCAGGATATCTCTTTGCAGACTGGCGGCGTTTTAATGTAAAGTGAAGGTTGCTCTGTCTGAGCCTTGAACTCTTCCAACAGAGCCGAGCTCTATCAGCAGAGTTCAGAAGGGGTTTAGAGCTGCCAGAAGGTTATTTTGTGGCCTCTAAGTACATTTGCTGAGTAATGAAGGTCACCTTTTGTATCTTCTCTGTGAAAAGGCATTGAATTTTATCTCTGAATTGCAAATATGAATGACTGTGGAATTGAGGTCACTATGAGAGTCCATAACAATATGCTGCAATTTTAAAATGAATGTGTCTTTTTCTTTCTTTTTTTTTTTTTTGGTGGTTTAGTTCATTTGGCAGGTTTTTATCATGTATTCCAGATTGCTAATGGGAGCCAGATTCAGCTTGATTTTACCAACAGAGTCCTCCATGTTAACCTGGCTATGTTTTAAGCATTTAATAGCAAATATTTAATACATTTTCTTTAACCAATTCAAGGTATTGGTGCTTTGCAAAGGTTCATCTTACCACAATGTCTCCTTTGGTTTCTTATCTTCTACACTGGGTTTATGTTTATGCATTTGGCAGATACCTTTATCCAATCCGACATACCAGTAAGGATATAACCATACAGTTAATATTAATATCAAAGCCAACAATAAGCAACTTAGAAAAAATAGTCAGGCTCTATCAGAGGCGACAGTATAGAAGTGTCCCCTGCTGGTTCGATATTTACTTAGCAGCGACTAATTAAATGAGGATGGTATAATAAACATGAGTTTAAATGTCTGACTTTGAACATTACTGACAATCCACCTATCCGTTGCCTGTTGCACATTTATCCCTGCTGGGTCTCGGGGGGGGGGGGGGGGGGGGGGGGACTTTGTGGACAGGTTGCCAGCTCATCACAGAGTAACACAGGGACCAACAAGACAAAATAAGCATACACATACTCACTGTTGGACATAAATCTGTTGCACCATGCATGCATGGAAAGAACATGCAAACTATATACAAAAAGACACCAGGCTGGGATTTGAACCCCGGACCTTTTTTTTTCTGCAAAGTAATTTTAATCTACCCGTGCTACATAAAAATGAAAAAAAAAAATAGAATGGTAGAACTCAGTATAAAGGAGGTAAAAAGTACACATAATATTATTAACAGCCCCTCTGGTAAAAGATGTGTTAAGAAACCTAAATTTACCGTTTATTGCCGCAGCATACACCGTATGCACAAACACACAAAGCTGAATTTGGTGAAAATTTGACTGTCCTTTAAAGGTGCCTTGGCATCACTGTATCAACCATTTCACGTAGCCATATGTTAATTCTCAAAGAATTTCATAAAAAAAATAACGTCTGTTGTTATTTTGTCAGGCTGTATCTCTCCTCTCCTCAGTAAAAGGGTTGGTTGTGGTAATCACATGCAGCTCTACCAAGTTGACTTCACTCTGATTTGGCTGCAACCATATTTGGAAAACCGGCAGGTTATTCCAAAGAATGTCAATCAGAAAGCCTAGCTTTGGCAAGGCCAGGTTTTGAGCCAATCATGGTTGGACTGCTGGTGTGTGTCATCGCTGGCCTGTGGCTACATTTCTTTCTGACTCACCTAAGGCTACATTCACACGGCAGGTCTAGATGCTCAATTCTGAGTTTTTGCTGAAATTGGATTTTTTGAGGTGGTCATTCATACTACTATGAAATGCGGCTGTCATCAGACTTCTGTCTGAACGGTTCAAGACTGCAAAGTGACCCACATGCGCAGATAACAGAAGGAGACCTCACACAGCAGTGCACTGTTTGCGGAAGTAATGGCAAATTGTTCAATAAAGTTTTGTTGAAAAAAAATAAAACGAGGATATAGGCCGGCATCTCTCCTTGTTATTATTAGAAAGATATAGAGCAATTGGAGCAATATTAAGACCACATCATAAGAAGACAAAATAAGGTAAAAAGAAAGCAGCACAGCTATTATCAATGATCTTTTATGAAGCGCTAACTGCTACTACTGTGTGTGGACCTGTAGGGAGAGACGGGAGAGTGATGTGAAAGGCGGATAAAATGCGACATGACCTTTAAGACGCTTTGAAAAATATCAGATACGAATCTGAATTAGCACCACATATTGAAGTAGCACAAATCAGACTTTTTGGGGGGTGACAATATTGAAATTGGGCTGTTCAGACTGCCATGAAAAAGACAGATATGGGTCGCATATGGGCAAAAAGATCGGCTTTGGGTTGCATTTCCCTGGAGTGTGAACGTAGCCAAAGTGTGCCTTAGCTTAAAGTTGGTAATCCTCTTCAGAAACACTTTTTCTTATACTGGGTGAAATGGTACTTCCATACTGGGAGTAGTAAATACATTATGTATTCAGAAAAAAGACCGAAAAAAAAAAACTGTGAGAGCTGCAGGCCTGTAAAAACTCCCATTTGGTGTAAATGGAAAGAACCAATCAGATTCCTTGTAGTGGACGATATTTTTCGCTTCCAGTGTTAATGTATCCAGGGAGCTTTGGTTTCAGCCATGCATTGTAGCTCCCCTGCTCTCACCGTATTTTTTGAGAGCAGCAAAAAGAAAACTATCTTACAAGTGAATGAGAAGAAGAGGAAAGCCTCAGAAGAAAGAAATAAGACCAGGTTGTATTTTAGAGATTTTTTTTAACGTGATCCCCCTGTGGAGTGGAAGAGCAGGTAAGACGGTCTTGCGCTGGTTCAGATACTCAAAAAGGGACGTGGCCGTTTCTTACCTACATTTCTGGAAAAATAGTCCACTCTACCTTAAAGGTCATGAACTGATGACCAGACATTCTTCTTCAGGATACAGAGTAAAATTCATGGTTCCATGAAAAGGAGCAAGTGTTCCAGGTCCTGACGCAGCAAATAAGCCCCAAGCTATTACTCTACCACCACCACCATGGCGCTACCTTTTTTCTAAAGCATTGTGCTGTGTTTTGCACGCCTCTGAAAAATTCCACTTTTGTCTCATCAGTCCACAGAATATTTTCCCAAAGGTCTTGGAAAAATTAACAAATGTAAGATAGTTTTTGTGTAATTTTTGTTATTTTAACTTTTTAGACCAATTTGTATAATCTGCTTGAATTTGACTTCAGAAAGTGCCTTGAGATGACATGTTTCATGAATTGGTGCTACGTAAATAAAATTTAATTGAATAAATTAAAGTTCCTTTCTGAGCATTTCCAGACTGATAAATATAATTTAAGGTATTGTTTTTATGTGTCATAGGATTTCTTCAGATTGGGGCACAGTATGTTGCTTCTTGAGATCCTTAGCCTTCATGTTGTCAAATGGGTTCAATTTAAAAGATTTATAGATTCTACAGGTCTGCCAGTCCTTAATCTTGGGCGTGGGCAGTTAAATTGAGTTCAGCTTTTCAAATAATCACATTAAATTCATGATTTAACAAGGGACAGTTTCCTTTTAGTGCCTGAGCCAGGTTTGCTTGAATGTCGTTTGTTCCCTCACAAATTAGACTGTCCTTTAAAAATATTAATATTTTTAAAGTTAAACAGTTTGTCTGCTATGAAATGTTTGTTTGTGGCAAAACCGCAAAAAAACAGAAGAAATCTGCCAGGAGGCATGTACGTTTTATCTGTGGCAGTTCAGCTTGTGAATCCCTGCATGATGCTATTTAGTAGTGTGTAAATATAGATACACAGTTTGCAGAAAAACTTGCAAGCTAAAAATACTATTCAAAATATTTATTAAGTGAATGATTCAGTTAATCAGTACAGTATACTGCAGGCTTCTTTTGGCAGTTTAATGTATGGATCTACCAATTAAAAAGCCAAGCCCAGGAGGAGAGAGAGAAACTGAAAACTCAGCAGCGGACTATGTTTGTGCCTATCAGTTAAATTAGCAGGCTCTTTATACAGCGGATAACATCGGCCAGGGTAGCAACCGCTTACACCTTGCAGCCTGATGACTCTAAAAATATATGTTCATTCCCTCACGCCAATGACAAACCAATACACAGACCCACTCATATTTCTCTCCACGATGATCCAATTAAAGTAATGTTGTCTTATGTAATGCTCTGCACCACTGTACAAGAAAATGAGACAATAAAACAGAATTAATGTGTCGGAGGAATAAATCTTTCTCCTTGGCTCCAGACCCGCTTCGGTTCAGCCAACCGTTTGTCGAGTGCCAACTCATATGCAGCTTTAAGGCCAATTTAAACACAAAACCTGGGAAGCAAAAGAAAACACCAGCTTGCTGTATTTGTAAAGCAAGTACTTCATGAATAATAAAAGACTGGGCAGATGTTCTTTTTTATGTAAAAACCTACATTTGGACTTTCAGAATTGGTAGCTTGTCTGTAAATGAGGATATTCCAACACTTTAATGGTTTAACTATACTATGTTTATATTGCCTCACTGACCAATGTGTTGCTAAGACACAACCTGTGCTCAGATTTGCATTCTCACTGGTTTTATTCAAATTTCTAAAAGCAATTAGAAAATGGATTAAAGGGGGCTGAAGGGCAAGCATTTCTAGTGAAAAATTGTCAAGTGTTTACTGAAAACTGTTGTGTGGGAACACACACAAACACTGAGTTGTGTTTGTGTGTGTTTGTTGTACTTGCAGCTGAGTGATAACATTTTTTAGTCATTTTACTAGTAAAGTGAGGACTTTGATGTAAAGTGAGCAATTTTTTTTTTGTTTATCGCTTTTTTTTCTGGGCCAGGGGTTAGATTTAGCACTAAGGTGTCAATTCGGTTTAGTTTAGGTATATACTGGTAAAGGTTAGGGTTAGGGTTAGGCCATAGAAAGGCTTGAAAATTAATGGAAGTCTATGGAACTCAAGGCAAGGATCTCACTTTGTATTTTAAACAAGGATGTGTGAGCATGTGTGAAAAAAGGTCTGCTGGAAAAGAAAAACCGTTGTTGCCGGCAACATGTTTCTTCCAGTTGTTCTTTTGCGCATGTGTGAACAGAACAACTTCCGGCAAGGCAATTTTTAGTTTTTCGTCTTCTTTTGTATTATTTTGGGTGGGGTGTTTCTTTTTTTGTATTTTGTTGTAATTGTGTAAATATTACATGATTTAAAGGCAATAACAAAAATACAGGAAAGAAAATGGTTAAATTGCATTCCGATGGATGTTTTAACTACTCTGAGCATGCACAACGAATACGTCCCACGGCGAAATGTTTAATTCATTTGAATATTTGATTTTCTCTCTACTTATCTGTGCATCCAACAGTGTTGATCACAAAAAAAAAATAAAAATAAAAAATTGGTCCGTTTGTAGTCTTTCGTCACCGACAGTTATGCTTTTGTAAGAATTAAACTATGTGGCTGCCAAAACAAGGTATGTTCTCGTATTTGATGGGTCCACCAGAGGGCGCACTGCCAGCAAAAATACGTAACGGCTCTATAGGTTAAATACAACATTTTCTACTACAATATATTTCTCATACAGAATAATGATAGTTGTTATCAAGAGAATTATAGAATGTTGTAGTAAAGTATGGAAAACATTTTTCTCCAGTCCTGTTTTAACTAATAAAGCGCATTTAACGGCGAACCAGAAGTTATTATGCTCGTACATGCGCACATGAGCTACTGGTACAGATCGGGTAGTGACAGTGCTTCCTCTTATGTTTCCTTGGTTGCATATTTGCATGGATATATTGGATGAAACTATTTATTATGAAAACAGAATATCTTATAATCAAGCTTATTTCTGTAGGACTGGGACATGATCAGAATAATGGTGTTGCTGAAAAAGGGGCAGGTTAAAAATATGTTCACACTACTATCCACTCCTTTGAACAAATACATATTCTTTGGACTTTACTGTTATTTTTCTTTTGTATAGTTTTTTTATTTTATAATTTTTGTTTTGCATTCAATAAAATTAAAATCTGTTGGGTCATTCTGTTCTAGCTAAGAGAGAGTTCTCCCCCCTGTCCATTGGTTTCTCAATATGGTGAAGTCGTCATGTTCCCTCCAGTAAAACGGTCTCAACGAATGATCTTTCCATCTCTGTACTTCACTCAGGGGATGGTGATCTTTGAGTCATTCCCAGATTTGCTCTTCCTCCAAACACAGCGAGTCAAGTTATAACAGGGAGTTCAATTTTACTCTGATCTGACCACAGCATTTTTTCCCCCAGGCAATATCTGAATCATTTAGATCACAAGTCCCCCAACCACTGGGCCCTGGAATGGTACCAGGCCTCAGAGCAATAAATTAGTATGTGCAGAAATGTCAGTGGTATGGACAGGCGAAAGAGATTGAGCGGCTTTATTTTTGAAAAACACAGAAGATCTGGTTAAAAAAATCTGGTTCACAGTGACTGAAAGGTTGGAGAACCCTGATTCTTTGCAGATGTGAGTGCAGTGCCCCAAAAGTCATGCAAAAAAATGGCTACGCTGAGATGTTTTAAAAGGTATGACGACTGCCAGCTTTGTTTCCTGCTACAAGATGGAAATATGGAAACACTTTATACATACATGAATATTTTTGGTGCTTTAAAACCACACATTTCAATGGATTATGTTGTGTATTTTTCTGACAGACATACAAACAGATAGAAAAGGGCTTTACAAATGAAAGTCTGGAAGTTATGATGTACATTTGTAGTCAGCCCCTCTAAGTAAATGCTCTGTAGAAACACATTTTGCTGGGATTGCAGTTGTAAGTATTTTCATGTACATCTCTCCCAGGTTTGTAGATCTACAAACTGAATATTGGGCCAATTCTTCTTTCCAGAGCATCTCAAGCTCAATCAGATAATACCTGTGAACATCTCTTTTCAATTATTGCCATTGATTATCAACTGAATTTAGGTCTTGTCATGTTTTAATGAAGCATGGAGGTGGTGAGTACTTTTAATGACAGGAAACCAAAGAGACCCACAACTTGCTATTGTGAATAACAGGGTGGCAGGAAGGATAAATCTGAACAGAATCCAGCACTGTGTGAGAGGACACTGGGAGTACACACAGGAGTAGAGTGGAGAGATGAGTGAGAGGCCATATGTGAGTATTCAGATGATTATGGGTGGCAGTTGAGTGCAATAAAGGCTGAGGGAGAGTGATTGACAGGGGCAGAACAGAGAGAAAATGCAGAGAGAAGTCTAACAGAACATGACACCAAAATAATACAGAATTAACTCATGCAATCCACTAAGTAAATCACAAGGTACACATAAACAGACACTTAAGGATGAAAATCCGAAGAAGGCAGGATCCCAGGAACTTTAGCAATCAGTTCAACACAAAATTTAAAACCATTTTAACATGTGAAAATACTTACATCAAAATCCACGATTCTCAAACTTGTTAGAACAAGTAACACCTCAGTAAATAATGACGTTCTAAGCATCACCATACTGAGAGGAGTTTAAAACGGTAATACATGGACAGGGCCATGTTCTAAACTGGGAAAATAAACAGGAAGATCGCTAGTGGTCCGGTGGGAAAGTTGAAGGTGTTCTGACCAGCTCCGGCCTTAAAATCCTTTATGGCAGGAATGTGTTTTAAAACATCTCCTGTGAAGAAATCTTAATGTGCATTGCTAATTTTTTTTAATGTCTCATTGTCTTTCACAAACATCATAGCAATCATACCAATTACAAATAGTTATATTAGCTTGTGATGCTAACGGTACTTAGGCTATCATGGAGCACAGAAGTTTTTCTGTTATTTGCTAGAGCTTATAGGTCTTATTGGCTGTTATGCTTCTCTGCAGCAGCAAGAGCTTCAGATTCCCAACCAGCTGTGAAAATGGCCGAAACAGCTGTGCAGAAGGCGGGACTGGACAGTGCAGTGAACGAATCACTCACGGCTCATGAGGGATGCCATGTGTGACGTGTGTGCATGTCAAGTCAGGAAAATGTGTACGTCTCACGGTCATTGCGTGACACCTGAGAAAAATGCGCCTCAACTAATAAACCTTTGAGATAGCAGAGAATAAAGTGTTCCTATGGACAGACGATGAGGTTCAAATGTTGCTTGAGGTAACTTTGAATTATGTCCATGCCCAGCCACGGTTATATTCAGATGAGCCAGCAGCCAGAACAGTACTCTGCTTTCTGCTGTTATTGTCTACTTCTGTTTTTAAAATTATAGCCATGATGTTGTGTCTTTGCATTGATTTCCAACAATCTCTTTCATACTGCACATCAGCCAGGGATTCCCTTGAAAAAAAGTTCAGTCTTTTTGCTTTTACCCGACAACAGCAACCCTGACGTTTTCAAACCATTACAGTCTGGAACCCATTTTCAAATTGTGCTGTTGTAAGAAAAAACATTTGCTATTGTAGTGTAAATGAACAGTACAAACAGACTAAACTGTCCGGTTTTCACCAGAAAACATCATATAAACAGGTTCTCCATTGTTTTTATTGTATCTCATGGGTATATGTTTAGAGTCTTTGTCCTATAGGAAAGTGCACCATGGGTCTTAGTTTTTGTTTTTCTATGACTGGCCTGCATTTAGCTCCATCTTCTCAAAGCTTCCAAAAAAAGCATCTCCACAGTAGGATTCTGCCGCACCACCAGCTTTTGTCTGATGAATTGAACAGTGCTCAGTGAGATATTGAAAGCTTGGAATATACTCTTACAACCATTCACTAATGCTCGCTAACAAATCCCAGGAGCCTTAATAGAGCAGCTGGATTTATACTGAGATTAAATCACACACTTGTGGACTCTATTTATGTATTAGGCGACATCTAAAGGCAACTGATTGCACAGGAATTTATTTTATGGCTTTCAGAGTAAAAGGAGCTGAATGCAATGTATGGATTGTTTTCCTTTTTACCATTATTACATTATTCAATCAGAAATTACCAAACAATTGTGGTGACATTTCTTAATATATAAATAATTTCTATAACAATTACTGTAGTAAAATGTGCTGTTTACAGTCGTGTCTTCTCATCGATGGATACTTACATGCTCACAATACAGTTCAGCTGATGCAACACCAACCCAATCGCTGTCTCTCTATAACTGCTCAGATTTTCCTTCCTTTTTTCGCTAATGGTTATTGGCTGTGATTTGTTCGTCTCCTCTCAGAGCACCGACTCCACATCCCCTGAAAATGTTCTGTCACTTATTTTGTAATCCAGCCCAGGAGCATTCTTGGTCTGGCGCCATGTGGCAGGGAGCTGAGGTAGCAGCTGGCTTTTTATCACCACACAGAACCTGGCCAGATTACACACTAACACACTTCAGAGAATTAGAAATAAAATAAGGCAGAAAAATGCAAACCCCCCAGCCCCCCCCAAAAAACCCCATCACCACCTGCACTCCTGTAAACCCTGGCCAGATTACACAATAGATCATAAACACATGCAATGCAGAATTTACATGGAGGATGTCATGAAGCGGAACAAGAACATAGGATTTATGTGAAAACACACTGTCAGAAATCTGGCGCTGTAGCGTGTGTACCCATTTTAGCCAATAAAGACAGACTTTATGGATGTTCAGACTCAGCTTGTAAGGTTTTCTGTACTTCTGTCACTTTTGCTCTTCATCAAAGGTTTCTTTTTAGCATTTTGTCGAATACGCTGCCACTTCAGAAGCAGAGAGCCTTCTGTGCTTGCCCCATCTGTCATTTACAGCCACTCCACATTTTGTTCAAAGAAAGTGATGAAGTCTTCCTCGTGTCTTGGATCGAAGTTACTTTCTTTGACCCCTCACAGGCTTTGAGATGCAATGCACATTGAACATTTGCAGCTGTGTAGACATCACGTGACTCATAAATGCAATTCCCTTGGCACACGCTATCTGAAGATGAATGCAAATGTACCAAGCATATTAAAAGCTCTGATCTATCTCTAAGACTTCAGAAAGTTTCTGATATCTCAGGCTTCAATGCCCTTGGAAAACATATTTTCTGCTGTTTCTGGGAGTAAGAAGACACTGGTCCTCTCCTGTCATAGATTAAACACCACAACTAGTAGACAAATCCAAACATTGATCTGACACGTTCAATCCTCGAGACAACATAGCTAATTGTTCTGGGCTAAAATAACAGTGTGTACTAAAGGCTCATTGTGGAGGTTTGTTGTTGGACACTCAAACAGGATGAAGACCAGTGGTCACTTAGACCATATGATGAAATAGTGGTCAACTGTAGTGTATTTATTTTTTTCTTTTGAGTTCTCTATCAAAAGTCTCATGAGAGGCATCTGGCCATGGTTGGTTTATGGCAAAATTATGATCTTTCCACTTCCTGGTTTTGGGTCCAACAGAGTTCAATGAAACATTCAGAAGTATATAAACACATTGCCATTAAGTTGTTTTGCAACAGCAATACTTTTTTGGTAATGTCTCAAAAAAAGCACTCCCTGCAATGCATTGGTAAAAATGAGACACATTCTTATGGGCCATCATTTAATTATCATCCATCTGATTTCTTGGCTTTCCATTATTTATTCACACCCCGTTTATCTCATTTTCATCAGTTTACCCACAAAGCATATTTTCTAAACTAATATATTTTTATTTTGGGGTTTGTGTGAATTGCTTGAGCTGTTTGCAAAATCTGATGTGATTGTTATATCAATGGCTCCATTAGGACTGTTTTCAACCAAGCAAAACTTTGATGTATTAAATAGTTATTTTACTCCTCATACATGCAACCTTACATTTTTCCTCCAACAGCAATGACAAATATTTGATCCACTGCTGTATTTGCAATCAAGTGCTTTTGTGACTGCCCTACTCCACTCTTGACACATTGGCTGCTCCTTGTAATGGATGGAGCCAAAGCTGAATCATCCAACCATCTAATCTATTATCAATTACTTGATTCCTGCCTTGTTGTGGTCAAATACATTGATACAGTGAGGGCTGACATTGAAAGCTCCATTGTGCACATGATCAATACATCTCAGCTTGAGGCCAAATTGGCACAAGACGGAGCTAAAGATATATGGCTCCGTCAAAGGGCAGCTCATTAATCAGGTCCAGTAATCTACTCTATTATCTATAGGTTGGTTGCTGACTGGCCAGAGACAAATTCTTATCTGCACTTTGAAATGTCCGTGAGCGAAGGACGCTGGGCAATGTGGGCCACTTTTGTACCAATAATCTGACTTTATGCTCAAAATAATAAAAAGGCTACCCAGCTAAAACTCAATACATGGATTAATTACTCTTAAAAAATGTGGAAAAGACATTTTCTCAAGCAGGCATGCTTTATAGGTTGTGACATAATACCAGTAAATACTCACAGTTGACTTTGACTGCATTGGCTGTCATGGAAAATATAAGTATGCCTCACAATTTAGCTCTAATTGCTAGAAGTAAAGAGACAGAATAAAAAATAGATGATCAATAAGAGCTGGAGTATGACCGAAAGCGATGCAACACTGACTGATTTTTGTTCTGATCCACTGTGAATTTGTTTCCTGGTATCTGGACTTAACAGGCAAACTACTCCGCATTTGTTTAGGTTTGCAAAACTCAATTCTTCGTCAAATATTACATTCTTACTTTCCATGAGGGCCCGGAAACAACAAACACAGTGACAGTATACAGTTGAAAGGTTTATTAATCGGCAGGTGAAAGACGATGTCAAGGAGATGGATGTGAATCTGGCCTGCTGGGAAGGCTCTGGTCACGGGCTGTGGGAAGTGAGAGAGGAGAGGTGAGCACCAACAGGCTGGCGAGATGGTGGCACAGAGGATGACTTACGGGAAAAGTGGTGCATGGTGGACCAGGGGGAGTAAGGTTGCGTTTGCTGATGGCAAGCAGAGGTGCGGTTCCAGATCTGGTGGTTGATCCAGGGCGGGGGGTGGACAGGCCAGATAGTGGCTTGAGGATGCCAGCGAATACAGAGGAACAACGGCCGACTGGAGTGCATTAAGGCTCAAGGGATTCCAAACCTCCAGAAGACTGGATGATGATAAGTCCGAAGAAACTTGACAGGACCTAACTTGAAGAAAGTTTGATCTGAGGAAGAGAGGGACGAAAAAACTCTTGGAACAAGGTTCTGGTCAGGTACCGCTCAGGTTAGCTAATGCTCTGACGTCTTCCATCCTTCTCCAGTCGCCTTAAGTACTCCCCCATTGGCGTGGATGGAAAACACCTGTGGCTGGCATCCACCTGTTGCACCCTGTAGGAAGAAGGTACAACAACACACCTCTGCTACACAGAACCCCATACCTGACATCTATATGTTACATTGTCTTAGCTGCAAGGTTTTCTATGCAAGTACCATCAACATATGGTTACAGGACAGATTAGCATAGTATACATTTATACAGTTAATATCAATAATCTAATGGTCACAGACTCTTTAGATCCCCATATCAATTATTAACCAGTTGTCTGCAGTTGTTGGTGCTGTTGATTCCCAGACTTAGCTGGGGCTACAGGTGTAGACTATGAGAGAATCCATCCACTATTCTTTATTAACAAGTTGGGTTGGATGTTTAGGGGTTGAGTCCTTTTGAAGGAATGATTAAAGATGGAGCATTCACATTAATGGTCTCATTAAAAATAGAGTAAGGAACCTCTGGCCTATGAGCTCTATGCATCCTTCAAGACCCTTTTATCCAGTCCATGGCTTAATTTAAAATATTGAACAATAATGCAAACCTTTAGAACCAATAGCATTTTTGTGCTAAAATTCAGAGAAATGCATGCATACATGCTAGGATCAGAGTCAGTGAGCTCAACATGAGTAGTTAAGAGTGGGATTAGCTAGAATGACAGGTGTCAGTCAGGAAGACTGTGAAACAAATAGTGGATGCTGAGTGTTGCATTTTTTCTGAAGACATAGATAAACGATTATTGTATCGTTGATGTCAGGATTGTAAGGAGGCACTGGCAGAATGAAGAAGTCTTATTTGGAGCAACACTTAATCTCTAAACATGTCAAGTTTAGGAATTTATGGACCAGATGCAGACCAATGGCTGCTGTACTTCGTTGAAGTTTGTATGTACAACAAACAGTCAGAGAAGATCAATGATAACAGGCTTTAGGGTGAAAATTTGTGAAGGGGTGTAGTGCCCTTCTGAAGACTTTCTATAAAATTGACTTACCCCCGAAAGAGAAAAGGTTCCCTAGTTCTGTTTTAAAACGATTAATGACTGACTGTCACATGTTTGACTCCACTTACACTGAAACACATTGGATTTTATCAAACCTTTAGACAAATCTGTGCAAAGGAAGATATTTTTGTATTTTTACAAAGATAGTGCCTTGGAATTTTTCCCACATTCACTTTCATGCCTCTCTCAACCAAAGAGGACATCTTCCTCTATAATCAATACTGACGTCAAGGAGTTGATCCCCTTAAAAGTGCGGTCACTAGCCTGTTAAAATAGTAGAAATCTGTAATTTTGATGATGGTAAAGTAACGAGTAACAGAATATATGTAGCCATTTTTTTATATTCTATTCCTGCACTTTTTCAATCTATTGTAATACATTTAATCATTTAAAATTAATCTGACAGAAAAAAAGATTTTCGCTTACATTAGTGTTATTCAAACACAAAAACACGGTGCATAGCAAAAAGATGGAATCAGTTTTAAAAAGACATATTTGTACTGCACACATTTTTAACATGAAAATGTAAAGGTAAGCTCACTATATGGTCAAATTTTTAGATCTAGAGCAGTCATCATAAAATACTTTAAAGCTTTGAGGGCTTTGTTGCTGACAGACTGAATGGAAAAATGCATTCCAGACTGCAGGAGTAAGGTTTAAGCAGCATTTGCAGAATGTTCTATTTCGATCAATATGGAAATGATCGCTTTGCTCATCTTTCATGAAGAAAAAGACACATGGGAAATAAGGGTAGAAAGAAGGAGAAATGGTAGAATTGCCTCATTCATAAATTCATTTTCTGTTCCTGAGTGTTTCATATATTTGCTTAATGTGGTTTTGGGGAGATAAAAATCTAAAGTTGGTAAATACAGAAGAGACTTTCCAATTATAGACCTTATTCCGTCCATGGTGAGGGCCAATTATTTTGCACACATTATTTCAAAGAATTCCCTCTGCCCCAAGGTTCTTTTTCCAACCATCAAGTCAATCCTCAAACCTCCTCCTTCAATCTTTCCGAAGCCATTTGCTGCTGCATGTGAATAAACTTTTTTCTTCAAAAATAAGTCAAACTTATCGTTTGATAAGTTTAACTGTCAAAACTTTGTTTAATGAATGTAAATTGCCCTGTCGTCTTGAAAGATTTTAAAAGTTTGTCCTTGACTAAGATTATTAGTCTTGTTTGTAGCACAAAACTTAGCACCAGTTTATTTGAGATTCTACCAGCTAGTAAAAAGACAAAAGTAGAAAAAAAAGACATCCAAGACCATTAATAACCCAAATTAATACAAATAAATACAGTAGCAATCTTGTTTATGCAATCCTCCAATCCAATTTAGACATGCGCCTACCTGTTACAGCGTCATCTTCATTTCCGGACCTCGACCCGCTTTCTCCAATCTTCAATCAAGCTTCCGTTTAAAAGGCTCCACACCCACGCCGTCTGACGCTTTCCAGCCGTGCTCGACCCACCTCCTCCCCTTCTCCACCAGCATCCCAAGTCATCATCTTTTCCAACCTCCACCACCAGTGTCGGGCCCCGGGGGAGCATCCCTATTCAGCGTTGATGGGCTCATCTGAATTCATCGGAATTCACTGCTCAAATCTTCAGCCGGGGCCCGAGCGCCAAAGAACTGTTATTCATTTTGTCAAATAAATTTGTTAATCGTTTCTCTTTCTCCGTCTGAGTCTCTCCAGATTGAACTCTTTTTTGTCCACAACACTGCAGGTTGGTGTATGTGTGTCTCTCCACTTCTTTATTTCCAGGTCTGACCCACCAGGTGCAGGGTCCGCAGCTATGTCATCGAGGCTAAATGTGTAGATGGTATGTACAGCTCGGCTGTGACTGTGATGGCTCCTGAGAACAATGAACATGGCAAACAGGGGATCTATACAAAGGATTGACCACAAGGTGCAAACCATAAATCAGAAGAAACCTGAAGAAGCCAGCCCAGTTGTGGAACAGCATTCTTTGGACAGATGAGACTAATATCGACTTGTACCAGAATGATGGGAAGAAGAAAGTTTGGAGAAGAAATGGGACAGCTCATGATTCAAAGCATACCACGTCTTCTGTAAAACATGGTGAAGGCAGTGTGATGGCGAGGGCATGTATGGCTTCCAATGGCACTGGTCACTTGTGTTTATCGATGATGTGACAAAAGACAGAAGCAGCCGGATGAATTCAGAAATGTATAGGGATATACTTTCTGCTCAGATTCAGCCAAACGCAGCAAAGTTAATTGGACGGCGCTTTACAGTACAGATGGACAATGATGCAAAACATACTGCAAAAGCAACACAAGAGTTTTTTTTTTTTAAAGCAAAGAAGTGGAATATTCTGCAATGGCCGAGTCAATCACCAGACCTCAACCCAATAGAGAATGCATTTTATTTGCTCAAGACAAAATTTAAGGCAGAAAGACCCACAAACAAGCACCAACTGAAGACAGCTGCAGTAAACGCCTGGCAAAGCATCACTAAGGAGGAAACCCAACGTTTGGAGATGTCCATGGTTCCCAGACTTAAGGCAGTCATTGCCTGCATAGGATTCTCAACAAAATACTGTAAAGTAACATTTTACTTAGGGTTATGTTTCTTTGTCCAATTACTTTTAAGCCCTGGTTATCGGACTAGTTAAAACGTTATACAAGTACAAGGTCTAGGTCACATGACAGACTTACATGTTTTTAAGAAGGACAGCCTGCACAGTGCATCAATATGCACAAAGTGCTGTATGTTGACCTGAAAAATTATTGAATTAATCTCAAGCTAATACTCAAAGCCTACACTGTGCTGTTTTAACTGTGTTTAATAGGCAAAGTCCTGGAATGTTAAATAACTATCCTTATTTAAACAAGGGCAACTCCTGCAAGCCATTCAGAGCTGTTGTCATTTAATTTTCAGCCTCATGCACAAAATCATTGAGTCTGCCAAAACTTGATATGAACATGAAGTCTGTGGTTAAAAGCTGTTTTCTACATTACATTGTGTCTGTCAGTGACATGAAGACAGTTATCACCACTTTAATATCTTTCAGATGAGACTATTGTAACTCTTTTTGCTCGTTGGACAAAGACAACCTAAATACCTGACCCAGGTAAACCGGCTCTGTCAAGAAGTGTTGGCCAAAGTTTACTCAACTATTGTGAGGAGTTTGTCGAAGGATACCAAAAACACTTGGCCCAAGTTTACAGTTTAAAAGGTAGTTCTACCAAATACTATGTAAATATTTATGTATTGTCCTGAATTAAAAAATAAAAGTAAAAAAGAAATCTTTAAAAAAATTCTCTGTTTTAGTTTTCTGCCATAAGTGAATCTAAATAATTTTGGTAATCCTAACTGATCTAAAAGATAATTTATATTTAAAAACAGTCAACATAGACTGGGCTGTTTGGGTTCTTCCTTAGAATTTGTTTGGTCCTTTAACACAAGTTTTTAAAGGAAGATACATTTTTTTTTCATAAAAAGCTTCATAGTATGTACTTGCAAAACACCAGTTTGGAAATGTTCCGACCCTGCTTTACTCATGAACAGGACAAGGTGGTTAATAAAAATAATAAAACACATAACTTAAGCAGAGAGTTTCAGCAGATTCTCATTTTCACTTCACTTTCTAAACATGCCATTTCTTATGTCTGCGTCTGAGACTGCAACCCTTACTTTTGTCACAATCAACCACCTTGTGAGGGTTCACATCACACACAGGCATCTGTCATTTCTAAGCAACACTGCTGCATTTCCCAGCCGTTCCGTCAAATGTGTTGACAGCTGGAGCTGTAACCAAACGTCTATGCTGTGAAGGAACAACGTTAACTTAAAACTTTTAAACTTGGACTGCAGAATGCCCCATTGGACCATCCCTGTTATCACAGCAAATCCAGTCTTTGAAATAATCTGACAAGCTATGGTTTTACTTCTCTCATAGGTTTGCAATAGTGGGGGTGATGGGAATTTCACTGCTCTGCACAAGGCTAGTGATTACGGCAACAACAAAGCCAAAGATTATTACAATCCCTCCATCCGTCCATCCGTCCGTCCGTCCGTCCGTCCATCCTTCCATCCATCCATCTTTTCATTCATCCATCCATCCATTCATCTCCACAGAATTAGAAAGAAATGTCAAATCATCTGAAGAACCAATAGAGACAGAGAAAATCACTGCTTCACATAATCTTTGTACTGATCACTAACCAGAACTGTGAAATCCCTTATCCTCCTTTCAGTCCTCCCGATAATCCATCTGGCGACCAAAAAGAAAGAAAACTATCATTACTGTCAAAATTCTAAATCGGATCATGAAGTTTAAATGAATGTTGAAGCTGAAAGACTCTCACCTCCCTCCCACTGCTCCTCTCGTCAAGCGTCTGTGCACTAGCCAATCTGCGCCAGGACCTCATCCTTCCATCCCATAAGACATTACTTGTAAGGCACCCCATGCAAGTATTCTCCTGCTCTTCAGATGAGTTTCGACCCTCCACCCAATCTCCTCCTTCACGCACTCAAGCTTCACCTGACTACTCCTCTCCCCCACGGTCTCCACCACTAGTGTCCAGACCCCGGGGGGAAGACTTCACTAATCCTAATCCTAAAATGAACATCCAAACTCATAGACATTCGCAGCTTTCACCTCTTCTACCGGGGTCTGAGCACCAAAGAACTTTTCTAATGTATGTCAATAAATCTCTCTAATTGCCTCTTTTTGTCTGTGTGAGTCTCTCAGATGGGACTATGTCTTTTCAGCAGAGAATCAATATAAAACCACACTTGACAATTTAATGCAGGCTTCTAGAAGATTTGGTAAAGTCGGTTTTGATTTAATAAACACTTTATTTTTGATTTCTTATTGAAGTGATTTGGGTTTTGATCAATATGCCATTTTACTTCTGGATTTCCAAATCTATTTCAGATCCATTGTGGTGTCAGTTTTACTTTACCTGTGTCACACCTGATTAAAGTCTCAGATCAATGAGGTCCACAAGGTAAACGTTTAATTTTTTCTTAGCCATGTTAGACCCAGGGTTTGTTTTAGTTCTGTCTTTGCTGCTTGGTAATGGCTTACACTAAATCATGGCCCTTCACCCTTTCACCTCTGAGTGACACATGGCTTTCATTTGATATATAAATATTGAAACGAAGATTTAACTTTTTTACTTTAATGAGCCTAAAACTCAGTGGGCTTTTCAGATTTTGACTCCTGTCAAAGCATTTGGCCTCATTGATGTTGCAGTATTTGACTAAAATTAATAAATATTCTTGTTCCAGCTGAAAAAGACTTTATTCTCTTTGACTCAGAACATTGTGTATGTCTGTTAAATTACAATGCCAAAGCATTGGTTGGTGGGCTAAATGGAGAAAGCACTGAAGTGCATCTATGGGATCTTTTCCCTCATGTTTTTATTCCTCTAGTCTGCTCTGTCTTTCTGTGACATTTAGACTTCAGAACTGGGATCTTGTTTGCCTCCTCTTTGGATTAAAAACTTCCTCAAGACATGTATTTGCATATTTTAATAGTGTGAAAGAATTAATGTGTCTGAGGCAAGAATACTTTATTCAGTGCCTTAAAATATATATAAAACATTAATTTAAAACATTATTTTGGCTGTACTATAAATTTTGTATGGCCTTAACATCTAAGTAATCTGCAAATACCAACTTCTCCATCATAAATTGACTTTTAACCCATTTCCCTTTTTTGTATTTTTTTGTTTGTATTTAGCGTATAATCTGCAGTCCACATGGTATATATAGACTGGGAGAAAAAAACAAACGTTTCAGCACGGGTCAACTTTATATAACCCTTTGTTGAAATTGTTATGTTTTCATATTTTAGGGGGAAATGTCCAGCCACACCTTCAATTTCTATACCTACTTAATCCAATTAACTGGTGCTGAGCTCCAGTGGTCAATAAGCAAGTTTCAGGATCTCCCATAGACAGTTCAAGAGTTCATCAAAGTGCAGTATAGAAAAGTACACTAAAAACATTGATGCACACATTTAGACCTAAGAGTATTTTGTAATAAACCTCACATGCATATCTTGGACTGAAAAAGAAAGCTGGAGTACCCGGAGAAAACATGCAGACCCCATCTAACAAAGTCTGGTTGTGTTTCAAGGCTACATTTGCGACAACTGGGTCTACGTGCACTCTCTACCTAGACAACAATAATAACAAAAATGAACAGAAACAAAGTTTCAACATCAAAATGTGTCTATATTTTAACTATTTAGCTCTTGATTGGAAGTGTTTAGAAATAGTAATCCTTCTTCATAATCGATCAACTTTATGTGAATGCAGAACTGCTGGCAATGAAACTGTCCAACAGCATGATTCTACCACCATGCTTGGACAACCACCAATGTGGGTATCATAGCTTTCAAAATGAATATGACACACACACACACACACACACACACACACACATATATATATATATATATATATATATATATAAGCATTTATTGCAAGCATTGGGATCCAAAGTCAAACTCCTTATTTGTACCCACGTACTTCACAAATAAAGTTTGATTCTGAATGTTAGCGACAGTATAGTATTTATTAGTTTGACCCTGTGTGAATCAGAAAAAGACAAACTTTAAATCCCTATTGTTTTGTGTATTTACTCAGTTCATGTTAATGATTTGCACTGTGTTCTATAATGCTTCCTCTGTAACAAAAAATGATTAAAATAATTGAACTCCCCCCGCAAATACGATGATTTATGCCTTTGATGAGGGACAAAGACAGGATACGTATATGAATGAGTGTTTTAGCTGTGTCACCTTTTTGTCTTTGGATTTCATCTGAATGTAAACTATTTGAAAATGCCTTCATCTTTCAATCCTAGGTAAATTCACAGCTCTCAAGCAGATAAATTGGCACACCATCTGCCAAACTCATTATGGCTGCACTGTTTATTTAGAGGCTGATGAAAGTATTAGAGCGGCAGAGGGGAGAAGATAAATTAGAAAATGGTTGAAAAAGTGGATGGCTGTGGCTTGTTTATATAGCAGAGAGACGGAGGGTTTTATGAGGATTTTTAGAGTGCAACAAAATACAGATAAACACGTTTGACTCGCAGGGTGTGATCATCGATGCTCAGAGTGGAGGATGATGCATTGGAAAGACACAAACTGGGAAGACAGAGATGGACAAACACAGGCAGAGAGATAAAAATCCACAAACAGAGAAAGATCAAAGTATTAGAGTGGTGGGAATGGAACTACAGCATGTTTATAATTCGGAAAATTGAAAAAGGGTGGTCAAAAGTGAATTAGCATTTATAGCAAAACACCAGAGAGGAGCAGAGCTGCAAAAAATAAAATAAAAAATAAAAACAAAAAATCATGTTGCCAGATCATGTTATTCTGCCAAACATAGAATAATTAACTAATTTACATGAAACCAAAAGGTTCAACACCAGTACCATTATGGAGGCAATAGCATTTAGACAAGACTGGTTTGGCTGTAGCTTGATAGCTGCATTGATACTCTCATCCCACTTCCCTTCATGTTTTATAACTTAATGATTGTTTACATACTCATGTGTGTGTATATATATATATATATATTTATATATATATATATATATATATATATATATATATATATATATATATATATATATATATATATATATATATATATATATATATATATATTCTGTGTGTGTGTGTGTGTGTGTGTGTGTGAATATTGTGTCTGTTGTATCTACATGTTACATGTTATGTGTGTACATCCTGACAAGGTGTCTGGAAAAAATGTCACCATGGTAACACATAGTGACAATAAGGATTCTTGATTCAAGTTGACACATCTTGTCACTTGACACTTGTCACTATAACAACACTAAATTTGAATCCCAAACATTTCTGTCTGGGTAAACAAAAAAAAGTAAAAGAAAGAAACAATTCAACAAGTTAGAATCATCCTTAAACAACTCCCTTCCACAGTTCATCATGTGCCTCTGTCTAAAGTTATCCAACAACAGTTTTTTTTACTTTTTGTTGCCCATTTTTCTTCATTAATTCATCAGCAAACAGACTTAAATTGGAGGTCTTTTTCCTTTAGAAATTAGGTCACTTGCCAGTTGGTGCTGCATGTGATATTTTGTTTATCAGAACCTCTGGTTTACATGCAACAGGGTGTATAACAGCACAAGAAAGAAGGTTCATCACCTTAAAAAGCCCCTATAAAAATGGACTTATGTACTCCTCTGGAACTGATTGTGACTGTGTGTTGATTAATGTTCTTGATGACTTGTGAACAGTCTGTTTGTCTGTATTTCTTAGAATTTTCAATTAAAGTTTTGAAGACAAAAAAGCAGCAGCCTCTGTTGAAACAGCAAATGGTTTAGGGATGGTTTAGGGTTTGACTTTCAAGTCAAATTCAACCGACTGGGGGTTACAGAAGACAGAGCAGAGACACAACAAGACAGACAAAGAAGCACACATTGTACACATCCAGTAATCTGTTCTACATTAGATGGTAATAGCGGGTGATCTAGAACCGCCAATGCTTGTCTACCTTCCCTGACCGAACATTACAAAAGCAATATACATACTTTTCGCTAGAAATGTCTTTAAAATGCATGCAAACGCAGTTGTTTTGCTTAAATGTTTAATGTATGCTGCATTGCTATAACATTCTATGAGTGCATCCCCCTTTGATACAAACGTTTTTTTTTTTTTATGTGGAAAAGACAATGGTCTTACCAGAAACACAACAAACTTAGCTAATTAACTTGTAATGGACTATTTACTAGAGTTAAGGATCTAGCTAAAATCTACTGAAACACAAGATCTTTTTTCTAGATTGGTGCATTGACCAAGGTTCGCAGACTCACAGGTAACACAGCTTACTCAGGTAGTTCAGTTCACGGACTTCACGCACACATGCTACGCTCTCTGCTGGGGTAAGTCAGGGGAAGGGGTAGCCCTGCAGGGGTAGCCCTGCTTTGAAGGGTGGTGCTGCACATGTTCAGGTGTATGTTCCTCCCCAAATTTACACCAATTGTGTTTCTCACAGTTTTTTTAATCTTATTGTTTTATTCTTTATCTTCTTCTTTGACATTTTGTAAATGCTGTTACATTTTCTAAATAAATATACCCTCAAAACAAGAAGAGCAGAGGAAGAGAAACAAAAACAATGCTGCTTGCTATATAAAAAAAACAAGAAAATAAAAAACAAGGAGTAGAGACATCTGCTGTTTTCCCCATGTGGATCATTTATTTTCAGTGACTATGTGGAGAAAACTGCATTGACTGTCGGTGAAAATTTAATTTATTCTTTCCTTTCAGTTCTTTTTTAAGTCGGGGTGGGGGGATGGTGCTGGCAGTATAAATATCATCTGGATCATTTTTGGCAAGAGACACACATTCACCTCAATTCATAAAATTAACCTAATTTACCTCTTCTATGAACCAGTGTTGTAACAACATCCTCTTTTCATTATCCGTGCTTATATGGATGAGGACTGAGTTGGTTCTAAGTTGATCTGATCAGACAACAAAATAAGATCTTCCCACGGTCATAGAAGTCCAAGCAATATACTTTGGGGTCTTTAAGACAGTAGGATTTTAGGTTTTGACTTCAATTGTACAGTTTTTCATGATAGGGGACAATGTGCCTATCAACAGAGGTTTGAAGGTTTGGTTGCCACCCTGGACCCAGCTTATTAGGAATGTCATAAGTCCACCTCCTGTGCCACCGTCTACAACTCATGCATCATAGCAGCTCTCACAAACATCTAGTAAACCTGCCTTTTCACTCCAGCAGCGATCTTTGTGTCACAAATCATCCCTTACTTGTCCGTCTCCACGCCGCCCTGGGTGCTCTCTCTATTTCACTTCTTTCGTGATCTGCCTGTTGAATTGGATAATTGACCCCAGGTTCTTAATATCATCCACCTTCAGTTCCTCTGCTGCTTGCAGATTTACTGCTCCTCCAGTCTTCCTCGCTGTTATTCATGTGGATCATGTCTCCAGAGCATACTTTCTAAAACCTGCTGGGTCATTTATTTAACTCAAATGCAGTGTTTGTGGTATTTAGACAGAAACTGGGTAGTTTTATTCGGACATTGGGTCAAAACAACTAAAAAAGAGGTTTCATATTTTTTTTTACAGATCGTCATTTTGAACTACTCAGCAACCATATTTGACTTCATTTAACATCTTCCATAGGATGTATGAAAATGTTCTTATCTGTGTATTGTGTTTATACCTTTAATTCACTCTGGTAAGATGAGCCTGTTCACTTAAAATAATATTAGCCTTTTACTTGCTCAGTAGAGTACAATAGAAATAACTTTATTGTCACATTGGGGAAATTTGGGAATGGCAAAAACACTTAAAAAGAATACACCAGACTGTCATTTTAATTCAAATTTTAAAAAGTGCTACATTTGATGTTAAGCTGTTCAGCAGAAGAGAAAGACTTATTGGAAGGGGAAAAACTACAGTGCAATTATTAATGGAAAATAAGGCAGGTTGCTCAAGTGCGAGGCACCAGAAGTGGCAAATAGGTCACCTGGATAGGTGTCAAAACTTTTTCAGAAAAAAATTTGAGAAAGTCCGGTTGCCTCCGATTTAAGTTTGCTGTTGCGATGACCCGGATAACTGAGAGTTTGGACTGGCGAGTACTCCCACAGAAGATAAAAAGTGTGTAAATACAGACATTATCAACTGAGAGACAAGAACCTGTGGAAAGATCTGCAGAAGGGCTCCTTTGAGCATCTAAGAAGCATCAGTCTGTCACTGACAGAGTTCTTCAGCTCTGTAACAGCTCAATGCATGGGGTGGGAGACATTGTTAAAGGAGCATTGGGCGATTTTTCACTACTAGGCGGGGCTTGAGCACTGTCTGTAGACCAAAACAAGATGTGCATCAAGCCACGCCTCTCTCTAGGTCCTACGACTCGGCACCCATTACCACCAGACACCATCACCTGTGTGATGAGACCGACTGTAGCAGAGTCATCAGAGAACTTCTGCAGGGTGCAACCTGGGGAGCTGCAGTGATGAACAGAAACGGCACTAGCACAGCTCCCTGCGGTGCTCCCATACTGCAGACCAACCTGTCAGAAACACAGCCCCGTGTCTTTACGTACTGTGGTCGACCAGTGAGTTACTCCAGCGTCCACTGCGACAGGTGGTGGTCCACTCCTGACTGCTCACACTTGTCCTTCAGAAGTTGTGGTTGGATGGTGCTGAAGCACAGGAAAGAACACAATCCTCACAGTGCGTCCAGGTTTCTCTTATTGGGCCAGGGCTTTGCGTAGAAGAAAGATAATGGCATCATCCACCCAGATGCCAAGGCTCGCAGGCAAGGCTCTGAAGTGGCCAGCATCAAACCAGATCTGTGCAGGATGGCACCTCTCTTTTTTTATCAAGATTGTTTGTGGGCTTTATCAACAATAATCAGCCAGTAAATAATGCTGCAAGGGTACCAGGATCCAGTGCTGAATCCCAGAAGACCCCATTGAGGATCAACAGCCTCTGTATATGTGGCGTCTGCTCCAGAATGCTCCGCCCCCCTTCAGCAAGTCTTTCCCGTGTATTCAAAGACTGGGTAGTCAATTTTTAACTCCAAAGTTTCTACAGCTCTGCACATTACCCTTCCTACTAAAAAGGTATGGCAGTTCAATTGTTCTGCCTTTCCAATCCATTTTCTTACTTTTCAGGATTATGTTAAACTGTTTAATTCCTGGCAACTAAAGAAAAAGTGATTTGTGGTGAAATCTTTGTGTTTCTTGTATGATGCCCTGAGATGAGTGAACAGAATGGGGGCTAAATAATAAACTAAGAAAATATTTAAATCAATTTTTCAAGTTTTCTTCTTCATTTGCCTCATTCAATTGGCTTTCTATCAGGATGTTATTCATCAAACTTCTTTTAACAAATCGTGAGGGAGCCAAACTATTAAATATGTGCTGGACATTTTGAGTAAAAAAATCAAAAAAAATTTCACTTAGTTTTGGACTCTTTTTGCACTTGTTTTGATGAAATGTACTAATCAAGGTCCAGCTGACTCCAGCTTTTCCTAGTTTGTAATCAAGTCCTCTTCAAGATGAAATAATTGAGGGAGCAAAACTGTACCAGAAATTACTGGCCAAAACCTGCCGGAAAGGCATTTATAGGTCCAAAATTAATATTAATCAAATGTTCATTCTTAATGGTGCCTGGAACAGCCAGTAGAACCAACCTCATGGGTAAAACAGGAAAATGTGTCCAAATCTGCCCAACCTGGCAGAGGCAAGAAGCCAAAGAATCCCTGAAAGACAGAATAAAACAGTCAACAGCTTCTACAATTTAAGCTCCAAACAGTTTTCAGGCCGTGTGATGAAAAATACATTTTAGCATTTATTATTGCAAGGATAAAAACTAGGGCTGTCAATCGATTAAAAAAAAAATCTAATTAATTACATACTCTGTAATTAATTAATCTAAATTAATCACATATAATTTTTGCTATGAAAGTATTTTAAATATTTAAATTCAAATGATTCAATGAATAATCAGCATTAGATACATTAAAGTTCAAAAACTCTTTTATTCACATTTCATGCCTTCAAACGTTTTAACATGTGTCATTGTGGCATATGTCGCAAGCTGCCATTCTGGGTCCCTGAGTGGTTAGAGCACAGAGCTTCAGTCCCACAGGTTCTGAGTTCAACTCCCGCAAGCTGCCATTCTGGGTCCCTGAGCAAGACCCTTAACCCCCAACTGCTCCCCAGGCGCCGCACAGTGCCAGTCCACTGCTCCCCAAGGGGATGGGTTAAGATGCAGAAGTGAATTTCTCCATTGTGAGATCAATAAAGTTAAATTATTATTATTATTATTATTATTAAATGTAAACAGTGCCTACGACTTGTTGTGCTCCCGGTTGCACACAGAGGCATTCCAAATCGTTGGATGTACGTTTCTGTTGTTTGACGAAGGACGAAGAACCCAGTCGACTGTGGGAGCCATTATACCCCGACAGATTTTGCTGTCTACACTTCATCTCCGGTAAATACAACTTAATTTTGCACTGGTCATTGTTCTGCTTAAATAATTAAAACCGCAATCGGCGTCGATCGGCCCTGCAGCCAAGCACCTTTGCGCACCGCCGGCGGCTAGCCACCGCAGAAGCTGTCACGCATTTTCCCCGCCCGTCCACCAGGCGATGCACACGAATGCGTTGGGCAGCGCTCGCCCACGACTCACAAAAAAATCTAGTGCAGATCGGTCGATGCAGCGAGGAGATAGAGCCGTTGAATAATGATAATGAATTTGGCCACCGGGCCGGACTAAATCGTTTGGCCAGCATTCACAGACTCGCTATCTGGATGTTATCTGGCAATCTGATACCATCAACCATCAACTTACTCTTAAAACGATCTTGTGATATGTTATCTAAAGAAGAAAAATACGTTGAGAACTCGTCGTTTGCTCTGTTTGCGTCCGCCATTGTGCTCGCCTTCTGCCTTCCAGTCCGGCGCGCACGCGCGAAAAACCCCGGATGAAAACAATAGCAGTGAACTACCCTATACGACATTGATTTATTTGCGTTATTTTTTTTTAATTCGTTTTTTTTTTTTTAATTAATTAATCAAAATTAAAGCGTTATTTTGACAGCCCTAATAAAAACACAATGACCTGCAAATAAAAAAACAGGGGTTTAACATCTCATGTGCATTCTTTGTCAATGTGTTGTTTTGAAGAAGCTTTACTTGTAGAATTCCCTGGCTGTTGATGAACGTCATACAACAGCCTTCCAAAAACAAGGACTTAAACATGCAACCTGACTGAGTAAAGTAAACAACATTGTCAATGATCTGGTGTGAAGCACACCTGGATCCCTCTGAGGCACTTAAAAAAACATGTTACTAATGACATGTCTGCCCAAATCAAGTCTACTTGTCAAATAAAAGAACAAAAAAAAAAAAAAAAAACAAGAACATGTGCAAAGAGTAAAGAGATGACTTTGGTATAAAATACATTTGCTAGATAATCTGCTTTTTTCATTCTCCTAGATAAGTAGCTTGGGAAGAACAGAGATTGCCTTACATGACCATCAGGTAGCATTTGTGATTTGTCTTTTCCTTTTTAAGGGCTGCAGCCAAACCTGTCAGGGTAAATAAATAAATACCAAAAGTGTTAATGTGATGTAGGAGATGTAATTGCAGCGGGACCAGAGATGACACATTAACAGATGGCACTGGTTCAGAAACAGCTTGGGGAATACAACAACCTAATCTCTTTTCTCTGCCAGCAATACCACGAGTCTGAGGGAATTCTCCCAGTGAATAATTATTTTAACGGAAATTCAGAGTGGGCTCCACTATTGGCAGTTCAGTAGTGTCCCAGAACAGCAACATGTTGGCTTTGGATGGTCCGGGCAGCATCAAATAGAGTGGTATGGATTTCATGAACAAGTTCAGCTGGAACGCTGCTCTTCAGAGTCCTCTAGTCTCAGAGTCTCATTAAGGGTGTTCTGGCGTTAAAATACAGCTAGTACTAAAAATAGTTTATAAGAAAAGCTGGTCTCCACAGGCAGGAAAAAGGTCAACATCTGTTCCAGTAAATGCTTAATTACAAGGGTTATCTGCTCAGAATACAATATTTGTCTTGTTAGCCCTAAACAAAGATAATAATAAGATTATCTACAAATGGCATACCAGGTAACCTTAAAACTAAATAACCTTTACATTTTAAACACTTACTGTTTTGTAACTGAAGTGTTCTTTTGCCATTTAACATAAAAAAAAAATGTAAGAAGAAATCTAAAATCTCCCTTTTAAATCAACAGAAAATAAGTAACCAAGACAAATGTCCTTATATAATGACGACAAAGCAAAAAAAGCAGCTCAGCTCCAAGTCTGGAGGTCAAGTTGCCATGGATTCCTCCATTAAGCCATATTAAAACAACACAGCAAGATAGCGAGGCCATGCTGTTTATTTGTTAAATAAACTCTGTCCAACACTGAAGCTCAGTTTTATTGTTTTTATTTTTGCCCTGAATTGAGCAAATTAGAAGGTAATTTTACCATAAAGATTCACTCATGTTGTTGAGTTGGTCTCTATAAACCCGGCCCGAGTCTCTGACAAAAACAGTTTTATTTCTCTACTGTTAAACATACCAAATGTCTCTGTATCACCTTTAATAGACAGTTAAAAAAGGATGATGATGTTTGTCAAACTTCCTTGAAAAAATATTTTTCAGTCTCGTCAAGTTATCAAGACCTTTCAAAACAACAGTCAGTTCTTGTGCCAGCTTTTTGCAATACCAAGCAGCTGTACTCACCTCCTATCAGTATCTCTAAACCGCACTAAAGAGAACTTACACATGTTTGATGAGGACCAGAAAGCTTTCACTGACTTGTTATGAACGCATACATGAACAGCAGTCTGATATGCAGCTTAAACAGCGGTTACAAAATGGACAAAATAAAAGCAGCAATACAAGGTGATGAACTCGTTTTATTATCATTGATACAGATTTTCCATGAATTAGACAGGCCAGGAAAAACAATTAATTTAGATTTCATAACAAATGTCATCTCAAGGTTCTTCAGAAAACACATAAATCCAATTCATATTGAAGAATATGAATGCAGCTCTGTCCAATTATTTAGACATATTCAAATTCAGTGTCATACATTCCAGTTTGTCCTATAAGGCAATGGAGTCAAAGATAGTTCATTGTTGCAATTGTTAAAAAGTTTCAAAGCGCAGTAAAACTCTCTTTTCAGACTGCAGCACCTCGACTGTGAAATGAGTCGCTTTTGTTTAGATCTGTCTCAAGAGTCTTGGCTCCTTTAAAAATAAGGTGAAGACATTCCCAATTAAACATTCTTTTCTTAAGATCTCTTTAAATATCAGAGTATTTTTTTTAGTATCCGTATCATTCAATTTCTATTTTGTGTCTTTTTAATCATACTTGAAATGTCATGCCCTGTATGTTGTTATCTGTTAATGAAATGTTCTTACTGAACATGTGCCTCTAAGCTGGTAGGAAGGTCTATCTCCTTCAATTGCTTCGTGCAGGAATGAGGGATTCTGCTGATCAGCTGCGAATTGATGCTTGCACGTCAACAAGTATAGATCCTCTACAGCAGGGGTCTTCTATTCCGGTCCTCAATGTCCGGTGTCCTGCAGCTTTTAGACGTGTCCCTGGTCCACCACACCTGAATCAAATAGCTGAATTTCCTCCTCAGTATGCAGTCAAGGGCTCCATCCAGATACCCTGAATAATAATTTCTAGCTCCTGTTCCTTAAACTTTCATTAGGCCCGTTTACACTACACTTTTTTAACCGAGACGAGACCAGTCCGAGCTCGGTAACCGAGATAACTCTTGTGTGTAAACGGTCAGCAGACTGAACTGAACCGCGCTAAACATAACCGGACTGCGCTAACTGCAGACCAGTTCCTGGTGAGGTCTTGGACTGTTTTTTTTTTTTTTATCCCGGTTATCTGATAACGAAGAGCGCATGAGCAGACCGCGTCATCCCCTTACAGTCAGCTGACTGTCCGCGGTTTTTCCGGCGTGTCCGGCTGCACGTCCCGATTCACACTCCATTCAGACAAATTTCAGACATTCATAATAATACTAGCTTCCCTACCGTGCCACACAATTTCCAGAGATGATTCTGCTTAGCAGTGTGGTGAACCTCAGTGTCTGTCGTTTCCTGCGTCTGTAAATCCTTATTAGACGTTAGTTTGTCTTATCCACGTCCCAAAAGCCGACTCAGTCCAACCATAACATCCTGAATGTTACGAGCGCCGCCGTTTTGATTTGCTTGGTCCCGATTTCAATCCCAGAGAGCAGCAGTACCGCAGATTGTCACTAGGAGGCGAGGAGCAACCAAGGAACCGGGATAGTGTGGTGTGTAAACGGTCGTCTTGGCATGGTTAACTGATCCAAGCTCGGACTGGTCTCGGCTCGATTTAACAAGGGTAGTGTAAATGGGGCTATAGGGTCAACAGTAAGAACTCTATTGCGGGGAGGAAATGAGCTCAGGACTGCTGTGCCGAATCCAACATTTAACTCCAACATCATTACATGATGGAAACGCACATGGATGATGCGAGTCAAAACCGGGCCTAAAGCCTTCTGAAAATCAACTACTAATTGTGCGCTTTCTTTTCTCCGGACATTTTCATGTATTTACGTGAGGGGGGTGTGCTTATATGTCATCTCACACAAAGGACTGGGGGATACCTTAAGGGTTCTTAGCGCTGGTAAGGGACGTTGCAGGGTTCCTAGACAAAACTATCCACGGGAGGGAGCATACAGGCTACTTTTCCTACATCCTTCCTTATTGACTGTACTATTCAGACAGCACTTATCATGGTGACTGATGAACCACTTCCATTTTAGCATTAGAGTCCTTGCTATATAAGTGTATTTGGATTGACCCAAGCTCTTTACTGACCTGATTATTTGACTCAGGTGTGTGGAACCAGGCACACATATAAAAGTCGAGAACTGGAATTGACGACCCCTACCCTACAGTCTTCTGGGGTAGTGCTGCTTCCTCAAGCTGCCTGTTACCCTCATGTGTCATCGGCACAGGGCTGTGTGCTGGTTGTTTGTGTGTGTGCATTACCCCCTCTGATTGGAGGTTTGGTGAACTGCCTGGCTATCCCTCCCTCCTCCCTGTGGAAGAGACCAGGTGGAGCTGATACCAAAGGCAATCAGAGTGCTCCTGGCACAGGTGAAATGTCACTGGTTCTTACTGAGTTGGCAGGACAAGAAGGGTAAGCTTCTGCTTGTGACAGAGGGAAAATCCAACTCTGCAATCAATGACTTTGCAAAAACAAAGCGAACTACAAAACTATGAAGGACAGCAGACTAGCACCTTTGTACTTTTGATTGTGACCTGATGGATGTCAAATAACTCTGAAAGGACAAAATTATTTGTGTTTAAGGGAAGAGAAAAGAATAAAGGGATGTGTGCATATATGGATTTATGTATATATACAAAAACATTTTGGGGGAAAAAACTTAAATCTTTTAAGTAATGCATATATTTGAATTTAATTGAATATTTGAAAATATACAAAAAATATGTAGTTAAAATTATGTGGTGTTGATCTTAAAAAATGTAATCTGACTACCAAATTCTGACTTACAATACTAAAAATATACTATTTAGATTTGTTTGGCTACAATATTGCTGGTTTATTTGGTTAAATATACTGGATTTATTAAGAAAATATTTGTTCTAATTTATTTGAAAATAATTTTGGGATACTTTGATTTAAAGGTTAAGCAATGTTTTTTTGTGACATTGATAAATATTTCATAATGTGTTAATTATGTCATTTTAATAGCCAATTTAGGTAATGGCCGCATTTGTCTTCTGTTTTGAGGTTTTTCACCTATTTGCTTGTAAATTCATCATTCATGACACCTAAATAAAGAAAATTAAGTAATCTAAAGGCTGTTCATTGAGTGAAATCCTGCTGCAAACTTCCATGTAGAGGCTATCCCTTTCAAGTGGGGAATTGCACAAGGAAAGTCAACCAGAACCCGACAAAGAGTGTTACCTTGAGACAGATGCCAGATGGTAACTGGGTGGTAATCGGGTCTCTTGTTCACCTTATGCTTCTCGCTGTCCTCTCATCGCCCTCCTTCCAGAAACCCAGAATTGAGTCCAATGGCTGTTCCAGGACTACAGACCTTTGCCTCTTTGTATCCAGAGTTCACAAGATAACTCATCTCAGGATAATTTTCCACTAATGTCCTCACTACTCCTCTGGTTGCTCCTTTGGATCCGCTCTCTGGATTCACCTTCACTCTAACGCCATCACTCACCTGCCTGGCCATCCTCCACCGCTCCACTGTCATCTCCCTCTGCCCTGTGATATGTCAGCGTCATAAGGCAACTCCCCCATCTCCACCCCCTCTCCTACCACCGCTCTACACAGCCTGCCAACATAAGGCTCCTTCATCTTCAACATCATCATCATTATAAACTACCGTTTTTTTTGTTTTTTTTTGCTTCCCTTAATAGCTGCTTACCGCTCTTCTTCAGTGCCTACCTGGATTCCTCCCTGAACCTGAAAGAAAGAGTCATCATTTTGCTTTTTTTTCAGTAAACCGTTTAAACATTTATGTGTCGTCCATAGCTGTTGCTTTCTCAAGGATCTCACATATCAACAAACATGACATCATGAACACCCTGGCTGACCTAAGATTGGGTTGAGGCCAAAGAAGCTGTAGACTATTGCCATACAATGTACTTGCTATCCCGTCAGGTACTTCTGTAACATTGTTATCATGTGGCGCTGATTTCCAGCTATTTAGTCTCTATGTTGCCCTGCCTTCAACCTTTTTATTGCTTTGCATCCCCTTGTTTTACTGCCTACTGTTTACTGTGTTGGAGCATTTCAAAAACAGTTTTTCAATTAGCTTATTTAGACTTAGACACAGGAAATATGCAAGCCCTGTGCAAAGATCATTGAATCACTCCTCATGTCTTTCTACTAACATTTCAAACTGGTCTAAACTGATTTTGCTTCAGGTCTTTTGATGTTTTTTTTTTTTTTTTTTTTTTTAGATTTTTCTTTAATTCAAGGCAAAATCAATAAAAGGCTGAGCTTCAACCTTAATAAAGAGTTTATATAACGATCGCGCAACATTAGGCTCATCACTTAGCTGTAGTTAAATGTCACGCATGCTTTTCGGAAGTTTTGAAGGATTTTTGCCCATCGTTTTGCTCATTTTGAAGAACTTTTAAGAAGGTCATTTCTTTTTCAGGATCATTGCAAAAATAAAAATTATAACTCAGTTTGGCAGACTAATGGGACCTCATCCCCACCAAAGTGATCCTGAAAGAGATGATGATCAACTGAAAGATGCATCTCCGATGCCCTGCCATGTCTTCATTTTCAATTTCTCATAAAGATATGGCTTTCAGATCTTGTCCATGTTCTGCAGATGGGTTCTGTTAAGTCTCACATTTCTGCCCTCCACTTGTTCAGTTACTTCCGTTTTTAAGCACACACTGCTCAGATGTTGTAATGGTCATGAAACTGGTGAAAAAAAGAAGCCAAAAGGCTTTAAAGACCTTAAGAACGTGTAAAACTACTCATGAAAAAACAACTTGAGAGAACTACAAAAACATCTGTTGGTATGAAGGAAAAAAAATAGTAATTAAAGTTGGTTAAAAACCTTTGCACAGTGCGGTATTTTTATACTCACATGTGTATTTAAAGTATGTTGAAGTTTTTATTTCTTCCTCTGTTAGATGAATATCCCCCCTTGAACTCTCCAGAGTTTAGCCCCATGATTGATTGCTCCACTGTACAGACACAGCCAGAAAAGCTGAACATTTATATGGGAAGCATCTTATGAGAACAGTAAAGTGGAACCATAAAACAATTCTGCCTCTGTTCCATTCCTACACCCAGGGTCCCAGTCATGCCTTATATTATTCTCCCCAGTCTTGCTGTGTGCGACGGTAATTTCTCTGGTGAATTACCACTTCTTGACCTTTCATGGCATTAAGAAAGGGCACTTTCACACATAAACTGTGTATGGAGACTTCTTCCAGCCTCCTTAGCGGCAACCAAAAGAAAGAAAACACAGCAAAGGTGTTTTATTAGAGCAGTTATGTATAGGAAACGTTTGTGATAAGGTCCCTTTTTTGTCCCTCACTATCAGCCTATCATCAACATCAGCGAAAAATTGTTGGTGCGTCTCTCCAGCTGTCATTGAATGAGATGCAGGTTACACCCTGGGATGATAGTCAGTCCATTCCAGGGCAACACAGAGATACACAGGACAAACAACCATGCATGCCTGCATTTAAACTTCTCCTACTATATTAAAGTATAAAAAAGAGTAATCCTTGACCATCTCTCTTTGCACAATCCTTCTAACTTGTCCAGAGTCCTGGGTCCATTCATGTGCTCTCATCTCCTCCACTCACTCCAGAAGCCATATTGACCATCCAGAGCAAGATGGTCATGGAAAAGGGTTGCTTATGATGCTACTTGAATCTGGTGAACTACTTGTGTCAACTTGTTTTGGACAATGCTGCTGAAAGACCCAATAACAGCTAGTTTGATTGAATGTTCCACATTTTTATTTTCTAATTTGCCACCTATTTCAAAGAATTTCTGATTTCATGCATGATGAGAAAATCCCCAAGCCATGTGAGACAGAAACTTGCCAACAGCGTACCAGATCCTCCACCAGACTTAGCATGATGTATTGTTCCACTGTTTAGTTTACTGTTTATGCCAAAATCCCCTGTGTTTTTTTTGTTGTTGTTGTTTATTTGTGTTTTTGTGGAAAAGCTCAATCTCAGCCTCATCTGGCCAAATAATTTTGCTCCAGTTCCAGTGTCTGAAAAAAGTATATACTGTACTCCCTTGACATTTTTCATTTTTTGTTAGCTGTAGCAGGCACTGTTTCTTCAGCATGATCCTCCCAGCACCATGTTTCACTGTGAGGATGGTGTTTTCGGGCCATGTGTCGTGTTGGGTTTGTGTCAGACATAGCATTCACCTTGGTGGTGAAAAAGTTTAATTCTAGTCTCCTCTGACCAGACCACCCTCCTCCATACCTTTGGGGAGATGCCAAAGTGCCCTTTGCCAAACTCAAAACATGCCTTTTCTTATCTTTTACGCTAAGTGAGGCTTTTTTTTCTTGCCACTCTTCAATAAAGCCCAGCTCTATGGAGCACACAGCTTATTGTGTTCTTATGGACATATCCTCCAGTCTCTGTTATGGGGCTCTGCAGCTCCTTCAGGGTTACCTTTGTTTTTTTTAAATACATTCCCACCCTGACTTGGGAGAGTTCTTCGTTCTTCATGGTGTGATCCCTCTTGCTTAGTGGCCCTAAAGCCTTTGGGACCTTTCAGAAAAGGTGCTTTTATACTAACAGATCATGTGACGCTTAGATTGCACCCAGTTGGTCTTCAAGTCAGTAATATGTGATGCTTGAAGGTAATCGGCTACACCAGAACATTTATTGGCATTTATTAACATTTATTATCTTAGCAAAGGGGGTGGATACATATACACATTCCAATTTTCTTTATATATTGTTTTATTTTGTTTATCTATCTATCTATCTATCTATCTATCTATCTATCTATCTATCTATCTATCTATCTATCTATCTATCTATCTATCTATCTATATATTCTTATTTCACATAACCAACTTACACAGTTTTTTGTAGATCCATCACAAATCAAATCTGATTAAAAACATTTAAATCACAAGTTGGAATGCACCAGAATAGGTAACAAGACAAGGGTGGTGAACACTTTTGCAAGGCACTGTGAATGTGTATCAAGCTCCACATAATGATACAATATTTGTGTGGGTAGGTTTTTTGTTCCTTGTATCACTCTCAAGCAATCGTTTGGAATATAGATAGTGTCTAATTTAAGCTCACCACTGTCAGCGAGTGAATGTGTGAATAAATGGGTGAATGACTACATGCAGAGTATGTCTCTTTGGAGACCTCTGAACTTGATAAAGCGCTATACAAGTACAGACTATTGAACATTTAGGATCCCACTCTCTTTGTAGCTTCACTAAAAGTGAGCTGTGCAGATTTTCTTTTTTTTAACCTCCCCTACAATCCTCCTCACTTTGGTCATCATCCAACCTTGTTTGTCATGGTGTCATTGTTCTAAACTTTTGAATTATTAACCTTTGCAGAGATGAGCAATTCAGGAGAGTCCTTCCTTTTCATGTAGCCATTTCTTCATCTGTGAAGATCAACATGTATCTGCATTACTTAAATGACATGTTTTCAAGTTTTTCCCAGTTTGAATACTGGCAGAGAAACCAGCCCCTGTGTCACATCATATTCAGTGGAGCAACAAGTAATAATGACACCTAGTGTTTCAAATGTCATATAGACATTGTTGATGGAGAGGACTGATCATTTATAGGGAATGTTACTTTCATCTCGGGTGGCAAATGAGAATGATTTTGATTAATTTAAAGGTAAATGTCTTACTTATTGCTCCTTTAAAAAGAAAATAATGGTGTATTTAGTGAAAGTTGTTTTCTCTGATGTGTATTAATAAAAATGCTTCAGTTACTGTTGTTCTACAGTTTTTGTTAGGGGGTGACACGTTGTAATATAATGTAGTTAAAAACAAATATTTCTGAAAATGGGATTTTTCTTCCTCGTTGAATGAATGTAATAAAAGCATTAATGAGTAAACTGTTAACTTAATGATGGAAAAAATGTGACTCTGAGCTGGCTCTCTAACTGTGGAACAGAACAGTCTACAACCAATTAAGAACCATCCCTAGAAGAAATGTATGGTCAGCACTGATAATCTTTTGGTGGAAACAACCCAGATGAGGCCATTTAGCGAAGGGTAGGATTGTTTTTGTTACAACCCTTTACACTCCTGAATCGCAGCCGAAATAACTAAAGAAGAAAACAGAGTCAGTAAAAAAAAAAAAAGCATGGAGAAACATTCCTTAAAGTAATTTCCATTAATGGATACAACAAGCTTGTTACTGACTGGATTACAAGATATTAGACAGTAGATGGCAATTTTCATTACGTAAAGAATGAGCATATATTTGATGTTTGCTCTTTGATGCAGTTAACCTCCAGGCTCCAAATCAAACACTTCACAGCCACTGCATCCCTGCTCTCTATTCCTCATCTACATTCATTTTGTTGCTCAGCAAACATGTGTTCAATTTCCTGTTTGTAATTTTTCTCTTTTCACTGACTGATGTATCTTCATTGTTCCGTGTTGCAGCTGGTTTTGGCCTCCTTAACCTCTGACACACGATGAACAATCCCTCATTTCTGAACCAGTCAAGCGCCACACTAATCTCCTCTAAACGCTTGAATCTGTTGGTCTTGCATATCAAAGCAGAAAGGGAAGGCAGGGAGGGTAATTTTCTGACCAATTAAAGAGTAGACTTGATCCAGCAATGTGTTGTGTTGGTTGATCTTATGTCTTCTATCTATAGCAGGAAGAATATAGCATCCCTCTCATCTGTCATTCTATATTTATTTTTCGAAGAAGCCTAAGCTTAGAAAGCCTGTTTCTGTGAGAGTTATGGAGGACTGTCTTTCAGGGACCAAAGATTCAAAATCTTCCCTCTTATGTAAAAAGCATCAATCTGAAAGACGCTCGCGGGGGTAGGAAAAAAAAACAGAAAGGTAATTTGGAGAGCATCAAAGCTCAAGGAAATGCTAGTATCATTATCCTCTGATAGCAGAGTGTTGATTGACTCCTCCTCGCTGAAAGCCATTAGCCGAGCTGATTCAGAGAGGACTGGGCCATGACTTTACTGATAAGCAATTACCCAGGTGTCATTCTGTCTCGATGAAGTGAGCTGTGAAATCTGCTCCTCCAGGTCAAATAAACAGAAAGTTTTAATCAACACTCACTAAGGAAGAGCAACAAAAACATAGCTTGTTGCATGAAGAAAGAAGCCTAACAGGGCGTGTTTGTGTAACATTATTTATTTTTACACTACATCAACCTCAAAGTATTGTCTCCATTTCCAAATCCAAAATATACAATTACAAGTGCCTTGCAAAAGTGTTTAAATCCCTTGAACTTTACCACATTTTGAAACGTCATAACAAAAATCTACAATGTGCCTCTCTGAAGAGTGTATTTGATAGAGCAACACAAAGTAATGGATGACTCTGAAACTGAAAAACGGACTAATAGTTCAGAGAATTTTGGCAAAGAAAAACATACGCATGGCATGGATATGTGTTTAAGCCTCTCTACGTTGATACCTCTTATCAAAGTCAAGACCAACCCGTTAGCTTCAGATGTGACGAAATTAGTAGTTATAGGGCAGCTTCATGTTATTTCTATCTCAATAAAAAGCTGATGTCCTCTCTTTCAGCTGTTCTGTAAACACCTCAGAGGTTTAATCCAGAACGTCAGTGAACAAATCATGAATCATGAAGTCCCAGGAACACAGCAGGGATGCAGTTATGAAAACCTTTAAAACATTGTTAGATTATAAAGCACTGTTCAAACTATCATATGGATGCGAATAGAGCACAGAACAACTACAAAGCTATCAAGACATTGTGCCCCACCTAACTTACATGCTAGGGTAAGGATCTAATCAGTGAATGAGCCAATATGCCCATGGTAAGACTGGAGGAGCTTAGGTGGGAGAATTAGTCCACATTAGTTGTGCATTGCAAAAATCTTAGTTAGTCACAACCTATAAGTTGGTGATAAGGGAAACATGATAATGAATGTGCTCTGATCAGATGAGACCAGTGTTGAAATTAAAGGCCTGTAGGCAAAACACTTTGTGTGGTGGAAATTAGCAATTTACAGCTCCCAGAGTACACTAAATCAATGGAAAAGCAGTGTTTGTAGCATTATGCAATGGGGGTACTTTATTATTTTCTGAAGGAACAGAGACCTTAGTCTCACAGTGATGTACTGATATTAAAGGGGTTAGAATAGCAGCACACTTCAGGCATGAGAAGTATCATCTGCTTTCAATTAGAGGTCCTTTCGATTTGATGGATGGTCAAGCTAAAACTGATTCACAAAAAAAAAAACTTCCTGTCTCCTCCCTAGGTTACACCCACTTCCTGAATATCTAACAATAATGGCTTAGTAAAGCTACTAGGCGGGCTACCACTTTCTTTTTCTCAGCTAAACTTTTCAAAATAAGACACAATATGTAAAAAAACTTCTGATTTGAATGCATTTCTGGAAATCTACATAGAAGTACACATTTTTTAAAGAAAAAAAAACTTAGAGTGTTACTGTTTTGGTCTTTAAAACGCACATTTAAATCAGTGTACAACGGGTGCAGTAAAGGTTTCCACATAAAGGTTTTTCTGTATAATTGCTAACTGAGACTGTGCATTGAATGAAATATTTTGAGCCTTGACATTGAAAGGTAAAGCACAACTTGGATGATTTCTGTTAAGGAATACTGAGAAAAAATGCATACATATACATTTAGACATTTAGATTACTTGCATGTAATGACTAGAGTGCAGGAATTTTAAGCTAAGAGCTAAATAAATGTGAACAGGAGTATCTGGATGTGAAATAAGAAGGCAGCTTTGAATAAATGATGAATGAATGGAGAGCTTGATACGAACACTAATTACATTTTTTGTTTCTGTTTTAGAACAGCAAACAAAGCCTTGTGTTTTGGCCAAACCATCTTAAAGGAGCAGCGTATTAAGGGGAAATGAAAAGTGAGCTTCTGATTGCCCGGGCCAGAACCAAACACACATTGCCAAATCATCTCCTACAAGCAGGGGAAGAAGACTGAAGCTGTGGAAGAAGGAGCCAAAAAAGTATGATTAATTATCCTGATATGGAGGAGAGACACTAGAAGAATCCAACTACTTTTGCGTTATTAGATCCATGTTGGCAATGTGCTCTGACCATGGCTTCTTTACATTGCGTTCTTGACATACTGACTTTATTGCATGTTATATTATTGTCTTTTTTTTTTTTCATTGGTACTGCACTAGTCCACTGAGTTCCATGATCCTGTTTGATTTTATGTGTCATGACAATCATGGTGTGATGTGATCATTATGGTTATATGATAAAGAATGGAAACAGCCTGCCTCAGGCCACACACCAAAACCTACGGTTTAATACAATACATAGGAAGAACCAGGATCTGATTGGCACCAAAGGTCCTTAAAATACATGGTTATGATACTTTTCAGATTTAATATGGGGTTTTCTGGCTCAGTTTGGCTGAGAGTGGGATTTCCCCGAGTGTCTCATCAGTATTTCGAATCTTTTAGATGGGATGGGGTTTTCTGGTGGTGAAAGGCCCAGCCTGCCAACTGGTATTCTTTAATTTGTAAGTATGGTAGTGATAGATGTTTATCCATGGAAATGGTGAGTGGAAGACCAAGTGGGAGGTTTATCGGTTTGGGTTAGATTAGATGGATTTGACCTTGTTAGTAAACAGGCTTAGTTTAGGAAGATTAATTGTGCTAAATTGAAGGCAATCCTTGAAAAAAGGCTTGCAGCAAGACAATAATCCTAAATGTACATCCAGAATCCAGGCATAAATGCAATTGATAATTTGCGGCTAAAGACTTAAATCTTGCTGTGCTCTCACTGAGCCTTAGCTAGTATGGAAAGAGAAAAAAAGTCAGTTTGTAGATGAACAAATCTACTTAACACTTTCCAACATGTCTGCAGCTGTAATTACAGTGGGAGGTTATTCTGCAACACATTCATTCAAGGGGAGCTGAATACAAATGCACACCACACTTTTCAGAATTTTATTGTAAATCAATGTGAAAATCATGGCTACTATTCCTCCTTGAGGAGGAACAGGTCTTAAAAGTCACCCTTTTGACTGGGGTTATCTACAAAAAGAAGGATATTTCAGCCAACAGGATATGAGAAAAATATTTGCCTTCTGTGCACTGACCATTGTTGGAAGAATAACCAGTTAGAGGCAGACAAGTCTTTCTTTTTTTCAGAGTGAGATGATGTGCAGGACAAAAATCATCCTTGAGGGGATATGGAAATGGTTAAGCTCTATGATAAGTGGGGAATAAGTTGGTGTGATCCATTAAAGCCTGAAGCTCTTTTAAGATCTCTGAAGCTCTCTTTGTCTGAATGCATTGTTGTGTCATTCCAGGGTGGGATCATACATTTCAGTGACAGTTTGTGCTTTTTATTGATTGTTGTCACAACAACCATTTGAAGCAGACAACCTCCTTGTTTGAATATTGTTTTTTGTGCATGTCCTCAAAAACCCAATGTATAGATGAGTTAAACATAATTTATGCTTGGTGGGCATGATATAAATAAATCAAGACCGGGTCATCTATTTTTGTTCAGAATAGTCAGAACACAGCTTCATATGATGCACTCAATTTTCCTGCTGCTCTTTTTAACACTGCATCAAGTTTTAGAGAATTACATCTCAGCATAACTTTTTTTATCTTTTCAAAATAAAAGTAGTGCACTAATAACCGACACAAATTAAATTTGTACAATGTCGACAGGCCGTAACATGATCTGATGTATGATTTTTTTTTTATTCTAAGTAATAAATAGAAATTAAAAGTGATAAAAAAAGTTAATTATACAAATGTCACTCTCACCTCTCACACTACATAACATTTTTATGTCATGCCGAAAAAGCATTTGCCAGGTTTGTGTACACAAACCAGGAATCTAACTCTGGACAATGCTCACAATGTGCTTACTTGTACAAAAATACAATAATGCTGTTATTCAAATCAAACACAGTCTGCGAGATAGAAAACAAATATGAACACACATAAACAAGCGGACAAATTGATACAATAATGTAATAGTGCAATGAGCAGATTGCAATGGATGCAAGAATAAATATCATTTCCACTGTAGTTATCATTACGTACATGTCGGAGGTAATAAGTGATGTACAGGTGCACATACACATACAAACATACATGTTCACTGTGTGCTGACTGCAGACAAAGGAATGCTGGAACAAATTAGTATTATTTGCAATGTTATGTACGTGAGGTAGTTGGATTTGTTTACATTATTTACAATATGATAATTTCAACAGTAAAAAGGAGCAGTACTTTTTTTTTGTCAGAGCCATCTGTTCTCCTGAAGTCCACGTTTATTTTGACAGTTTTGAGTGTGTTAACCTCCAGGTTGTTCTGGCTATACCAGAGAGCCAGCTGATGAAACCTCCTGTCTAAAGGCCAACTCACCACCATCCCGGTGGAAGCCAATGACCGGTGTGTCACAAGCAAACTTCAGGAGTCTGACAGATGGGTCTATTGAGGTGCAGTCATTGGTGTAGACTCTACACTGTAAAGGGAGAAGAGCAGTGGGGAGGGAACACACCCCTGGGTGGATAGTCTGAGTGGTGGATGTGAAGCCTTACCGTCTGACTCCTGTCAGTGAGGAAGTTTGTGATCCGCTGACAGGTGGAGGCTGGGAGATTGAGCTGGGTGATTTTAGTGCTGAGGATGTCTGGGATGATGGTGTTCAATGCTGAGCTGAAGTCCACAAACCAAGATCCTTGAATATTATTATTATTATTATTATTATTATTATTATTATTATTATTATTATTATTATTATTATTATTATTATTATTATTATTATTCATTATTTGCCACTATCTGTAATGTGGCCCAAAATTCGTCATGTAATGAAATACCGCGCAAATTCAATTCAGGTCCAAATGGCCGCATTTTGGACACTCCTGACCTAAACATGCATTTTTCTTTTTTGACAAAGTCATGAGTAAGCTCAATATCTTATTTTGAAAGTCTCCTCCGGATGTGACATCAATCCTGAAATCGACTGAGCTTTAAGAGCAGTGGCTCCTCTGCCAGTTGGAGTGAAACTTGTCTCCGGTTGGAGCGGAGCTCCGTCAGGACCCGGCGGCTTGTTTAGTTCCTCCTCCCGGACCGAGAGAGCGAGATGCGGCGCAAAGAGAAGAGGCTGCTACAGGTCACCGGGCTGCTGCTCGCTGCGGCACTTTTCTTCCCGAACGTCGGTCTGTGGTCTTTGTACCGGGACCGAGTGCTGGACAGCGGCTTGGCGGGCTCAGCCGACGGACAGAACCGGATCTCAGCGCTCCTTCAGGTAGTGTGTTGATTTTCTATTAAAAACGACCCTAACAACAATCTCGATGAAAACATCCAAATCTGCGCGACCGTAAGCAATCGGAAAATCACAGCTGAGATAATTATTTAAGCACATTTTTACTTCAAATTTTAAGCCAAGAAATCCTAAATCGGGCTTTAGGAAAGTCCTGGGTACAGCTCCAGCACCATGGAGAGCGCAAAGACTTTAAACGGAGACCCAGCATGTCCAGTCGGCCGGCGTTCAACAGGATTTGCTTCTGCAACCGGATAAAACAATAAAAGCAAAGCTTAATTCATCACCCATTCTAAGTACCATCCCCTGGACCAGACTCGAAATCAGACACAAACTTTTTTGTTTCCCCTCACAGAAGGGTAACTTATAGGGCACATACTTTCTGGAATATTTGACACTTTAGCAGGATTTGAGCCAGCCAACATTTCTTTGAACAACCAGACAGGCTTTCCTAAGTTCAAATAACAGCCAGGCTAAAAAAAAAACACTTTTAAAATCATCAACACTGTCTTCTGAACAGCTTGTTCAAATGGCGAGGGCTGTATAAATGAATAATGCCTCAAATCTCAGAGGACCTGAGTCTGGGGCACTAGTAGAACAATGGCAGATCTGATAAAGGGGTTAGATAAAAATATTAATATTTCAATATTTAATGAATGCATCATGAAAGCAATTTTAAAACGCAGAGGTAGCCTGGAGAGATGTACAATATCTTAGTTATATCCAGTTCAGCAGGTCATTGTGCATGAAGGAAACATTAATTACTCTAATCAGATATCGCATACTGCCTCTTATGCAAAATTGACTGTAAGCACAAAAGACTATGTGCACATTCAAAAATAAACACCTAGAAATCCAATTTAACATGTCAAATACTATTTTCATTAACTATAAATAAATAGATAACTCAGTCATTTAGTCTGTCGACTGTGTTCCTGAAAATATACCAACCCAGTAAATGATTTAAATGTATATTCTGTTTAAGTAAAAATGAAAAAAAAAAAAATAATCAGAATATCTCTTTAGGGCTCAGGCTTTTTTTTCACTTTGACAAACCAGAAATGATTTAGTCAAGGCTTTTCGTCTCTATTTGTTTAGTTTGTTTCCGATGAAATTAAACTGACAAATGGAGAACTGTTTTATCAGACTGATGAGGGATCTGGCAGAAAAAGTGACTGTCAATCTGCTCGGGTGATGTTGGGAAAACTTATGGTTTCCACAGGACCTGCTTCTGAAGGCATGTAAAGCAGAGATGTCTGCAACCTCTGCTGTTTGCGTTTGCCAAAACAAGGCTTAACAGCGGTAGTTTCAGGTTATTTCCGTTCACTTTCTGTTAGGCAGAGAAGAGCAAAACATAAATAGAATGAGAACACAAATAAAGCAACAATATGTGCGTCCTTTTTCGAGAGCTCATCGTAGGGCACTATGGCATCACTGAAGTAGATAAAAATCAATACCCTAATCCCATTCAAGTTTTCTCACATACGTCCTGTTAGAGACATTTGGAGCTGGCCTCCCTCACTGCTGCTAAAACAGACTGTACTAAAACACAAACAGGGTGAGCTCATTCGCCAACTCACTGATGTGTTTGATAAAGCAGAATACAAATTAGACTCCTACAGATTTATTTGCACACAATGAAATCCTTAAAGTGGGACAGAGTAGATTACTGTAGTCTGACGCTGAAAGTTTTAATTCGGGTGAACAATAGCTGTGCTCGGCTTTGACTGACAGGTTGTAAACGTCTCAAATTAGGCTCTATTTACGATCTGCCTCTAACAGTTTTGAAATAAAAAACTGTTAGAGGCAGAAGTTTGAATTGAATGAGGATGTTCTCTAATGAAATATTTACATGTATTATCCTAAATCTTTTATTTAGCTGTGATTGTTCTTATAAGTGTTTTTTCTCCAAAGTAAAAAAACAACATCTTCAAACCTGACTGAAATTTTCATCACCCTCATGTATGTTTGAAGGATTGAAGTTGATGCTTTCTAACTTCAGACCAACGTACCAACTTTCAAGCATGATGGTGGTAGCATAGTGCTGCGGGCATGTATTCATAATGGTGGTACATCTGCATTGCACAATTGCCGGAAATATTTAAGGAGGACAACGTCCAAACTCTTCAACTCAAACCAACAGTTTTGGAAAACATTAGGTGTTACAACAGGAACGTTATCTCCAGCAAACATTTAGAATGGTTTTGGAATCAATTATACATGTTAGCAATAATCCGATTTCGTTCAATTGTAGTTTAACAATCCTTAAGAGAAATTAGACAATTAAGCTTCTGGCATGGTGGTTTGGACAGTCATGACGATAACCCCATTGAAAGTGGATAGACCAAGCTTTCGTCCGTTCCAGGAAACCATCCAATTCAAATTCTCTTTAATTTGAACATTTTAGGATGTATGTACAACATATAGAGTCACTGGCCACTTTATTAGGATGGTATTTCACTTGTCCCAGGTTTTACTCCCCGTCAGCCCTTGGAACTGCAGTATTTTGATTATTCTTGGCATAAATTTAACAAGGTGTTAAAATATTTGTAGCAGCATCTATTTTTGTCCAATGTTGGTGACCCTATGAACTTTGCCCTCAATTACCCGTTATTGGCTGACAAGAATGCCACCCAGTTTTGCCTTCTGCTCCTGTAGTCCACCTGCTTCAAGGTTTAACATGTTACACAATGAAAAAAAGGTATTATGCATACCCTAGTTGAAACAAGTGGTCATTTCAACTGTTGTTGGTTTTCTATCATTGGAACCAGTGTCCCCATTTCCTCTGATCTCTGGATCGGAGAGATATTCACTGCTGCTCACATAATACTTTCTCCTCTTTTTAAGATTTCCTACCAGTGAGGAATGTTTCTGTTTGAAAATCCCAATTTATTAACAGTGTGTGAAATATGGCATGTGGCACCAACAATGTTGCCACAATCAATGTCTTTTATACCCCCCTCCCCTTTCTCCCCCATTCTGTTGCTCAGTGTGAGCTCAAGCAAGTTTTAATTGAGCAAGCATTAATTTCCTTTTTGCTACCCTCTTTCATAAATTGTGGTCCATTTTATGCATATTAACCTCCCGTTTCAGGCACAAATTCTTAGCAATGTATTATTATTATTTGCATAAGTTGCTAAATTCCTCCTCTTGTAACATTGAAAACTGTTTTAGCATTGTGATGGTGGTTATATATCACATTTGAAGCTAATATTGATAGTAATAATATTCTGCATGAAAGTCATAGAGCATGCATCCATGTTATTTGTGTTTTATTGGATGCAGCACTGCTCTGAATTAATGTATCTCTCCAACCACTTTTTATAAGCAGTAAACATTGATATCATTCAGCGTTGCTACTCTCCACTGCCAGAAGAGAGCCTGCGTGTGTTAGCCCGAGGCATGTTTGTCACATTTGTTTGCACAGACATTCCACCAAGTGTACTTCTGACATCTCAGTGGATACTTGTTTGCTGTACGTGTTGCCATCTGAGGAGAAAACCTAATTCACAAAAATGTCACATCATATATCTTCGGTTGTCTAATTGATTTAGCAACAAGTCTTAACTCTGTGGTGCCCCGCTGATGACAGCCAAAGAGACGTTTTCTGTGAAAGATTTATGACAGAACACCAAAAAGAGCTTGTTTGTTTCAGATCAGGCTTCAAAACCTCCTGAATGTTCTGTGCTTTCAGCATGAAACGGAACCTTTTCTGAAAACCACGGCTTGTTTTCTAATCCACCACTTTCTGAGAAAGTGAGAAGTGTGAGTTTCCACAAGTTGTGCTCGCCGTCTGGTCCTCTGCCCACTCTGCAGCTCAGCAGGATCCTGCATAATGGCTCCTTTTTGGAAATAATGGGCTATACAGTGGTGTTACCGCATTGCTTTTCCACGGTGTGTGGAGTCCTTCACTGCAGGGTCTTCTGCAGCCTGGAGCTAGGCAGGGACCACAGAGCTTTGTGGCGTTTATGTGTTTGTCATAACGGGTTTATGCAACCCTTAGTAAGGTTTGAATGTTCTGTTCAGTAGCTACCCAGGAAATACCAAAGATGTCATAGTGTTGCTCTGAGTCTGGTAGAGAGGGGACAGATAAACTTCAACTTGAATTTAATTTGTGTGCATATTTAGGGTTTTTGAGATGTGAAAACAGTCCACATGTGACTTAAGTTAAGTTTGGTCTTAAAGTAAAATACTTTAAGACATCTATATATGTCAAAAATGTTCTTTTAGCGTTTGCATTTAGCTTTAATTAGAGTATGAGTGGACATAGGTTAATTCCTGCTATTATTCTAAAACCACAAGAAGACAAAGCCAACCAGATCCTTTAAACTGCATGGTTTCCTAACAGGGTCACAGCTTGCAAGTATGGTCCTCAAATGTTCAACAGAGATGAGTTTGAATGATTGGGAACGGCACTCCAGGAACTTAATGCCAGCCTGCTTTACACAATCTAAAACCAGTTGTGATGTTTTTTTGGGTTCAGTGTCCTATTGGAACCCCCAACTGTCTCTGAGTTTTGAACATTTGTTGATATGAAGTCCAAGAATCAGCTAGTACTCTTTCTTCATTATTCCAGCCACGTTGTCCAAGGCACCAGTACCGCCGATTAAAAACTAGGCCCTTGCCATGATGCTGCCACTGCGTTTGGCAGCTTAACTCGTCAATCGGCTTCGAGAAACGCCCGCTGCAGTAAATCACGACTCTAACCAGAAGATAACTGACCTCACGTTGGTCAAGTTAAGATATTTTAGGATCTTCAGCCCCAAAGATCCAAAACTAGTTTTAAAACTTATATCTGAACTGAATGATTGTGTTTGTGACACAATTCCTGTTTTTATCCAAATTTTATAATTCAGGAATAAATAAAAAATGCAATTTAAATCTGTTACAGATTATATAGTTTTCAGCAGATTGTCTGTTATGCAAATTAGGAAATGAATTTTAAATTGTTTATTGAGAAAATGATCTAAACTAAGTACCAGGACTACGTTTAATTTAAAAATTCCAACCACTGCTCACGCCCAGATAGGGGATCGATTAATTCCCTGAACTCAGAAAGAAATGGTCTTTGTACACACAAGGTTTTGCATTCCTGGACGAAGCAAAGGGATGCTCTCAGCATCCAGGACAAATTGACTTGTCTGTGGAGTGGCTGAAAGAGGGGCAGAAGGGGAGCAGAAGGTGAGATAAAAACAGGAAAAGCAGTTAATTGTCTCCCTGGGGTGCTGTGATCTAACAGAAAAGAAAAGAAAAAAAAAAACTGAGAAGAGAAAGGAAGAAAAGTTTCTCCTCCAATTCCAACCATCTGAGAGATTTCATTTTTAGCAGGAAAAAGAAAACAGAGCAGGGATATTCAGACCCATTGTGGTTCTCTTTGGTCCTTGGAGAACAAACAATTTCAGTTTATTTATACCGCCCCGATTCAAAACAACATCACACTTAAATGAAAAAAGTCAATTCAGTGGAATCTAACAGAAAGATTCTATGTCAAGGACATGTTTCTGTTGATCCTAGTAATTAAAACAATTCCGTCAAGTTCAGTTTATTATTCAAATTGGATAAAACTTTTTCTGTCTAAGGCTGTAGGGTCCAAAGTCAGTCCTCAAGGGCCGCTGTCCTGCATGTTCCAGGTGTTCTCCTGACTCAACACCTGGTTCAACACAGCTCACAAGCTCTCAGGTACCGTCTGGATATAACAGGTTACGTTTTGGGAGCTTGTGGGTTACTCTCCTAGAGGCTTTAGGTTATTTCTCGGAATTTGCAGAACCACTTAGTGGTTATTTCCCCAGATTTCTGGCATGGCACCAACAGGTTGCCATTCACAACTTAAAGGTTACCTTCATGGAACGTGTGCGTTACCTTCTGGACTATACAGGTTTTCATTCGTACATTTACTTTTCACATTCCCAGGAGGTGCGAGGCACATTCCCATACCTTAAAGATTTATTTCCCAAACTTACACAGTACTTTCAATAGCCTACAAGGTACTTTCTGGAAATTATTTGTTAATTTCATAGAACTTGCAAGTTACTTTCTTGTAACAATTATGGTTCCAAAACCTACTGGTCACTTTCCTAAGACCTGTGGGTTACTTTCCTGTCACTTACAGGCTTACTTAACCAAAACTCGAGAGATGTGCTATAGAACTTACAAAGAACTTTCTGGGTTCTTTCTGACTAAGTTATGGAGTGTACAAGGTGCTTTTTAAAATAATGCATCCTAGTCATTTGGAAGCAACCTATAATTTCTTAAAAAGTGGGCTGTATAATGTTTCACTACTAATGTACAATTGTATTACAAGGCAACAATGGAAACACAGATATAAAGGAGGGGTGGTGTGTATTTAGGTGTGATAGGATTTAGCATGAATTTTATCTTGCATAGTGTTTTTAACTGCTATAAAAACAACAAAAAAACTTCAATGTGTTGACGTCTTTTTTTCAGGTGATACAGCAGAACGTGTTAAATGTACAAATTTGCTATCAGCGGACTGCTGATAATGTTATCTTGTCGTATTTCCCGGGAGAAAAGTGTCACCTTTAACTTTAACGCAATAAATATAAAAAATAAAAAAATAAAGTTAACACCTCGAAGCAAAACGAGGCAAGTCTCTGCTGAAAAGGTGTCCTCTTAGATGTTAACGTGACATTTCCACTCATTGTACACGGAGTTCTGATTATTTCTGGGCAATAAAGACCTTTTCAAATCCAGTCCGGTACATCAGGTAGGTCTGTTTCAGGGGAGATGCTTTTTTTCTCTCTCTCTTTTTGGGAAGTTTCACATATTACAGGCATTATGAAAAATTAAGTACCAAAAAATGGCTTCTTTTCATGCATTCATGTGGATCCTGACAAAGCCTGAATCGTATTTAAAACAAAATTATTATTATTATTAAGATTATAAATAAACTTTTATTCATATATTTAACTACTATTACTATTGCTCATTTTATCCTAAATGTTCACTGGTGCCGTGGAGTTGACATAAGGATGGGACTCCTACTAACAACTAATAAAGTGAGAATTCCCCATTTCCAGTTACAGGTGGATAAATATATCTACAAAAATATACCTTAAATATTCCCTGTACTGAAAGTATATGAGCAAACATTAGCAAAAACCTAAAAAAATTACTTTCAAAAATGAAACCTTTAATTTTTTGAATGCAGCAATTCTTAATGAACTGCATTGCTGCAAAAGACAAAAAGTTCAATGTTACATTGCTGCTAATTGGCAAACTATATGTTAAATGGGGATGGTAGGGAGCGATCCATTGGAATGTAATTATGAAGGGCTAAAGAGAAACATGGAGCTTAATATTGGCCATAAAGTATATACATACATATATATATATGTATGTGTGTATGTATATATGTATATATATGTATATGTACTAGAACTATGTGTTTGACAAATGAGATGTGGGTTTAATTCAGTTTCCCTTTTTCATACTTTTAACTTATACAGATTATTTTGAAGTAGCTGTAGCATTTTTAAGTTCAACAGTGTGTGAAATATAGCATGTGGCACCAACAATGTTGCCATAAGTTTAAAATTATTTTCAAAAATTTCAAATCTAGGTCATAGACTTCATGTTCATATTGCTTTGCAGCTTCAATTTGCTCAACTTTTCAGACTTCCCTTTCATGAATCATCTAGGGTGGAAAGGTATCTCAGATTTCATATGCACAGATTGTAGTCACAGTATGTCTACATATTAATAAAACAATTAACCAGCAGATATTTTCTACTCCAGCTTGGCATCTGATTTTCGGCTCTAATCATTGTTTAAATGTTAAGAAATATTTCAATTTAGCTGTTTTCTAAGTCTAACTTTGGGCTGACTTAGCTAGGATTGTACTTCAAGGACTATTTTTAGATCACTTTTTTTCTTAAATGACACAAGATTTCGGCAATGGTTCATATTGTGTAAATGCTTGTCAATCAGCTACTGTGTCAATTTACCACCGTTAAAAGAGGGATATAGTTAATCTACATCCACTAGTATACAATAGACTATGTTAATGAGCCTTTTTAGGCTGACATTTTGGTCCATCTTAAATCTCAAATCTTAAATCTCAACATAGCAGAATTCGGCAGACCTGGAAAAAAAATTAAAGTGCGGTGTGCTGGAGGAGAGAAATGGATGTTCCAGCAGTAAGCTGGGTTAATGCGGTGTCCGGCTTCATTTCTTGCATATTAGTGTTGAGTTATTAAGACAGCTTTACTGGGAGTTAAATTCCCCTGGCTGTTTGTTCTCTGCAAGGTCCTCTACATCTGCTGGCTACTGGCTTGTGTGACTGTACGTGTGAGAGAGGCGGGGTTGGGGAGGGGTGTGCACGGGGCCAGCAGGAAAAAAAAAAAAAAAAGACTCTGTTTTAATCACCAGCACATTTTCTCTCATGCTGTTTCTTACAGCCACAACCCACTCGTGCAAGGCACAGACACATGCACAAAAACAGGATAAAAATAAGAGTTACACAGAAGCTCTCAGATTTGCCGACCGCTGTAGTCTGTTATTCTCTGTGTTCTGTTGCTCAAGGTCTCATTGGAGCAGAAAGCCTCAGCGGAATAAAACATCTACAGTGGCTGAAATTTTAATTAGAAGCAAATGTGTTGGCGTAGCATCACTTCCGTTCATTTGGAAAACACACAGATGGACTTGCACTCTACTTGACTCACCAAAACACACATAATAACTCTATTTAAAATGTTATTAAGAATAAATCCTTAACCGTCTTTGTGTTCTAGCAAACTAAATTTTCAAGAAACTCCATGGGTCACTTTCAAGGAGACTGGACATAAGCTGTCTCGTCATGATTCAGGTGAGCGAGTACTCCCCTCACACCAAGCAATGGCTTCTAACGACCCAGGACAGTCACGGGTGGGTCATTGATTTGGCCTCCATGTCCTTAAAAAACAGCTGTGCACCAGCTGCAGGTTGCTCAAGTGCGAGCCACCAGAACTGACAAAGACCCCTGGATAGGTGTCGAACCGTTTTCAGAAAGAACTTAGTGAAAGTCTGGTTGCCTCTGAATTACGCCTGTTTGCTATGACAATGTAACGTTTTCTCCAAACAAGTTACTGTGTATTAAGGCCAGACATTTCTACTTTTGTCTCATGTATCCAAACACATTGTTCCAGACACCTTCTCCATGATCTTTCACAAAACCGGAGATGTGCTACCATAGCCTTTGTTTTTGACCAGGTTTACTCAAGTCCAGATCTGGAGAGCTCCTATCCTGATACTTGATGGTCAAACACACCTAAATCAATGGCTGACTCGATAGCATGCCTCTGCAGAGCTGAATGACTGAATGCTGATGAATGAATTCAGCGATTTCATTCAAGTATGTTGGAGCACGGATGCATCTGAGGCCTTGTACAGTCAAACTCAACACCAACATAAAAATCAGCAGCTCTCTGATAGCATTCATTTTTCCTCCATAACACGGTCAACTCACTGGCCTGACGTCAGGGCCCCATTATTCTCACCGACTGTGACGCGCCACGCCCTGAAGGCTTGTGTTGCTGGGTTCACATGCAGAGTTTTCTCAAATCTCCTCTTTGGCCGGAGTTTTCAGAAATGATTGTTTTTAGCGATAAAATGTTGTTTTGTATGGCTGAAAGGCCAAAATGCATAAATTGTGTTCATTTTCCTACATATTCGGCTATATGTGGACAAGCCTTGAAAGTGGCAGGATAGTAGCTCTCAAGAACTGTACTTGGTTTAGACAGAGGAGGCTTTCTCCTTAAAAACATCCTAAAAAGGCAGTAATTGTTCAGTCTTTTTAAATCCATCTGTTTATCCTTGTTAATCTTTGCTACCTCGAGTGAGGTCCATGGAGTCTGACATGGAGCTCCTTGGGTTTCTCACACTTTTTAGAAATACTGGAAAATGTTGACCCTGAAGGGAATTTCCTGGGGCGTCCATTTCTGGAAACACTGGCTGCTATCTGAAATGTTTCCTGATTGTAAATAATCTCTCTCTAAATGACGATGATGCATTTTAAGTCACTTTGAAACAGCTTTTTCACATTTCCCTAAATGTTTGCTTCTTTAGGCTCTGGTGGAGAACGTTTTCTTTCTTTGTCTTAATATCTGTATTCTCCTCAGCATTAAACCAGGGAAAACACCCTACTTACGTCAAGGGGCTCACACTTGCTGATGACCAATAATCAAGTGCACTTAATTAGCAGCACCAGGCTGCTACTTTCTATCTTAAAACATGTTGGAGAGTTTAGCTGGGGAGACCTGGAGATGCTGACATTGACTAAGCATGGCCAATGGCAGTGAGAAAACATGAAATTCTGCTTAATCTGTTAATTTGAATCCTTTCCTGCATTTGAGTGATTCTACCATGGTTGGGTACAAACTCAGATTGCACCATAAATAAATATTTCCCTTTATAGCCACACAGAGGGGAAAATAGTCTCTACATTTAACCCACCTCTTAGGGAGCAGTGTGCTGCCAACACTGAGTGGCGCATGGGGAGCAATATGTGGTCAAGGGTCTTGCTCAGGGACCCAGAGTGACAGGCTGAGTTTCAAACCGCTGACCTTAGGGTCCTCTCCAAGATGCAAATACCCGGCTCTCTAACCACTAGGCCCACCATATACAATGTTCTGAGCAACCAAAATATTCTTTATAACACTGCTCTCCAAAGAAATGAGTATTTTGTTCGACTGGATAAAGTCTGATTAAAATATGGTTAAAAAAGTAAAAAATAAATTAAATTGGAAGAGCATTAACGTTAAGATAGATCGCTCTTATCTCTGATCCCTCAGACCAAACAGCACCAAGAATCACAATTCATCAACTGCTGATGTACAAACATGGAAAATTGAAGATTTTGGAAAATACTTGTCAACAAAAGATAGTTGTCAGCGATTAATCCCTGCAGCCAGACTCTGGCATGGTGTGGTGGTGCATCAGCGCCCTTGGCAAAGCTAATTTCCACTTTTATAATGGCAGCTTTATTGCAGTCCAGAAGAGATATCTGAGCCCTCTCCACACATTCCAAAAGCAGAAATTTGGAAAACAGCACTGACTTATCTGAATTAGAGCAATCTGTGGGGGATTTTAATAATTTAGCAACTACAGCTTCACACCTTGAGAATGGTTGGGAAAAAAAAGAAAAAGAAAAACATAACCACCAAAATGCTTAATTTGTTTGGGATCCTCAATGCCAGAGGGGTCAAAGCAACAAAGTTTTCTTTCCAAAGTTAGTTAGAGATGTTGGGCAGGCGAGAAAAAAAGATTCGGATGTTTATTCTTGGATGTGACAGATTGTCAAGTGTGGACAGAAAAGAATGAATCCGTACAAGAAAAGCTGCTCATTTCCATTGTTTTGCTGAGATGTACACTTCCTCCAAGGAATGCTCAGTGATGGGGAATTTTTCATAACTGGAAAATGGCAACATAATCTGCTGCAAACAAGAATGTTTAAATCTTTCTTTTCCATGATTTCTCAGATATGAGCATGAAGAAAGTGTCAGGGCAGTCCTATTCTGAAGTTTATCTTGTTAGGATTAGACATTTAAACTGAAAGATGGGACATGCAAGTTTAGGTGAAGGTGCAACATTGTTTGTTTCATCTCCTCGTGACGGGCTGTATCCCTTATTTGACCTCGAACATGAGACAATTAGGCGACCTGAAAAGTCTCTAGCTTGCGCCATCACTAGTTCTGACAACAATAATCTCTATGATGTTTCTTCCATTCTCTCCATAGAAGGAACTCCAGGCCCAGTACTGTGGTGTTTCACTGCATCACGTTCCTCAATTCAGTCATCACCAGAGCTATTGCTACTTACTTCCTGCAATCTCGTAGTTTTTTTTCCCTCTCATAATAAGGATACGATGGAGTAATCAGTGAAGCTATTTATGTCATTAAATCTGTCGTTTTTTCTTTCCCATAAAAAATACTCCTGCTCGGTGCTTCTGTGTTTATATTACTGTTTTTTGCTTATACTCTTGTTACTTTGTTTCAAATAGAAAGTACCCCTGGTCTAATGCTTGTCTTCCTGTCACGGCAAGCTTACTCAGGATGACAAATTTTTCCTAAACTTGGATTCATTAGAAATATTATTTTTTTTTATTCCTCTACGTGGCATGATCAGCTGAACCTGTCCATATTGTACGGACTTCCTGTTTGCGGTAAGGCGTATTGCGTCACTTCCTGTTGTTGCTGTGTGAACGACGGAGCTTTGCTCCAGGCTCTCTCGCTTTTTATCTTTAAACCTCTTTGCTGTAACATCTGTTTCCAAACATAAGCACTTTTAAAACATTGTCTGTGGCTGCTCATCACGTTTGGGAACTCCTCGTGTTTCACACGGTTTGTTCTTTGGCGTGATAATAGGGCGTTAGCCTAGCTTTAGCCTAGCGTTAGCCTAGCGCTAGCCAAGCCTTAGCCTCATAATGGCTTCTCCGGCTCTGACTAAGTCTCCTATCTGCTGCTCTCTGTGTCAGATGTTCAGTTATTCCTCTGCCTCCTTTAGTGATGATGGTACATGTAATAAATGTAGTGTTTTTGTAGCTTTGGAGGCGAGGGTGTCAGAATTGGAGACCCGGCTCCGTGCTGTTGAAAAACCAGCTGATAGCCGCTCTTTTGCTAGCGCGGAGCCGCATAGAGTAACTTCACGTAGCGAACCTAAAGCAGTAGCACCCAGCCAGCCTGGTAACCAGGCTGGCTGGGTGACAGTTCGTAGGAAGCATAGCTCTAGATTACAGACCCCAGATCACCACCAACCCATCTGCGTTTCTAATAAATTTTCCCCTCTGAGCGACAATCTCGCCGAGGAGCCGACCTTAATTATTGGCAGCTCCATAATGAGAAATGTGGCACTAAAGAAACCAGGGACCATAGTTAAATGCCTGCCAGGGGCCAGAACAGGCGACATAGAATCCTACCTAAAACTACTGGCTAAGGATAAGCGTAAATACCGCAAAATTGTTATTCACGCTGGCGGTAATGACACCCGGTCACGCCGATCAGAGGTCACCAAAGTTGGTGTTGCTTCGGTTTGTGAGTTTGCTAAAACTATGTCGGACTCTGTAATTTTCTCTGGTCCCCTGCCTGATCTGACCAGTGATGACATGTTTAGCCGCATGTCATCATTCAACCGCTGGTTGTCTAGGTGGTGTCCAGAAAACGACGTGGGCTACATTGATAACTGGAGAACTTTCTGGGGAAAACCTGGTCTGATCCGGAGAGACGGCATCCATCCTACTTTGGATGGTGCAGCTCTTCTTTCTAGGAATCTGGCCGGATTTATTAGTTCTCCTAAATGCTGACAACCCAGGGTCCAGACCAGGAAGCAGAGCCGTAGTTTAACACACCTCTCTGCAGCTTCTGTACTGTTACCCACCCATTATCCTATTGAGACGGTGTCTTTCCCACGGCCAAAACTTAACAGATCAAAAACTGATCTAAAAGGAACAAATCATAAAAACCTAATAAAAATCAATATGGTTCACCTTGAACCTAAAAATAAAATAATAAAATGTGGTCTATTAAATATAAGGTCTCTCCCTCCAAAGACTTTGTTAGTTAATGAATTGATTTCTGATAATCAGATTGATTTGTTTTGTCTCACAGAAACCTGGCTACAAGAGGACTACGTTAGTATAAATGAGTCAACCCCCTCCAGTTATTCAAATTTCCACATTCCCAGATCTGTGGGAAGAGGAGGAGGAGTGGCAACTATCTTTCAGTCTGATTTATTAATTAGTCCCAGGCCAACTAATAATTACAGTTCTTTTGAACATTTAACCCTCAGTTTCCCTCATCCAAACTGCAAAGCAATAAAACCTCTTCTGTTTGTTGTTTTGTATCGTCCACCAGGCCCTTACACTCAGTTTTTGGATGAGTTGTCAGATTTCTTATCTGATTTGGTGTTAAATACTGATAAGGTTATTATAGTGGGTGATTTTAACATCCATGTTGACACTGAATGTGATAACCTTAGTGTAGCCTTTAAAACTATCCTAGATTCAATTGGTTTTGCTCAAAATGTGCATGAACCGACGCACTCTCGGCTCCATACTTTAGACCTTGTTCTGACATATGGCATTGATTGTGAAGAATTAACAGTATTCTCTCACAACCCTGTCCTGTCTGATCATTTTTTAATAACATTTGAGTTTAATCTAACTGAATTCTCCACCCCCAAAAGAGGGTTCCATTATAGTAGATTTTTATCGGATAATGCTGTATCAAAACTTAAAGAGTCTGTCCCCTTCTTAATATCCTCAGTATTGCAGAAATGCCCTGTAGATGGCAGCATTGCTGTTTCTTCCCATTCACAAATCGATACCTTTGCTAACAATGTGACTTCCTCATTGCGTTCTGTATTAGACAATGTAGCTCCCTTGAAAAAGAAGGTGATTATTCACAGGAAGCTGGCTCCTTGGTTTAATTCAGAGCTGCGTTCCTTGAAGCACAATGTTAGGAAATTGGAGAGAAAATGGCGCTCTACACACCAAGAGGAATCCTACTTAATCTGGAGGGACAGACTATTGTTGTATAACAAGACCCTCCGCAGAGTTAGAGTAGCATATTTTTCATCATTAATTGAAGAGAATAAAAATAATCCTAGATTTCTCTTTAGTACAGTTGCCAAACTTGCCCAGAGCCACAGCTCTGTTGATCCATCCATTCCCTTAGCTCTTAGTAGTAATGATTTTATGGGATTCTTCATAAATAAAATTGATGCCATTAAAAATAAAATAATTGGCATCCTCCCAAACATGATTACCTCGTCCTCAGTAAGTGAGGCAGCATTGGAGGAATCTTTAGAATCTGCGCAGTGTTTGAACTGTTTAGAAGCAGTAGAGCTTTCTGAGCTATCTAAAATTTTAGCTTTATCTAAACCTTCTACCTGTATGTTAGACCCAATCCCAACCAAGTTGTTTAAGGAGATATTCCCTTTGATCAGTGGCACTATTTTAGACATGATTAATCTATCCTTAGTAAATGGATATGTACCACAGGTTTTGAAAGTAGCTGTTATTAAACCTTTACTTAAGAAACCTTCTCTTGATCAAGATGAGTTAGTAAATTACAGACCTATATCTAATCTTCTTTTCTTATCTAAAATTCTTGAGAAAGTAGTTGCTAATCAACTTTGTGAACATTTACAAAGTAATGACCTACTTGAGGAGTTTCAGTCAGGCTTCAGAGCTCATCATAGCACTGAAACAGCTCTGGTGAAGGTCACTAATGATATTCTCATGGCCTCAGATAATGGACTTGTGTCTATACTTGTCCTGTTAGATCTCAGTGCTGCGTTTGATACAGTTGATCACAATATTCTCCTACAAAGACTTGAACATACTGTAGGGATTAAGGGGAAAGCATTAGGCTGGTTTAAATCTTATCTGTCAGACAGATTCCAATTTGTTCATGTTAATAATAAATCTTCCTCAAACTCTAGGGTCACCTGTGGAGTACCACAGGGTTCAGTCCTTGGACCAATTCTCTTTACTATATATATGCTTCCGATTGGCAAAATTATCAGACAGCATGGGATTAATTTCCACTGTTATGCTGATGATACTCAGCTATATTTATCCATAAATCCTGATGAATCCAATCAATTACTTCGACTGCAGTCATGTCTTGATGACATCAAAAGCTGGATGACTTTAAATTTCCTGCATCTAAATTCTGACAAGACCGAAGTTTTAATCTTTGGGCCAGAGTCCTCAAAAAATAAACTTCTTAACCAATCACTTAATCTGGGTGGCATTAACCTGGCCTCTGGTAATAAAGTAAAAAATCTTGGTGTTATTTTTGACCAAGACATGTCATTTAAATCCCATATTAAACAGGTTTCCAGAGTTTCCTTTTTTCACCTCCGGAATATCGCCAAAATTAGAAACATTCTGTCCAGGAGTGATGCTGAAAAACTGGTCCATGCATTTGTTACTTCAAGGCTGGACTATTGTAATTCTTTACTATCAGGAAGTCCACAAAATGCAGTTCAAAGCCTTCAGCTGATCCAAAATGCTGCAGCAAGAGTTCTGATGAAAATCAACAAGAGGGATCATATTTCTCCAATTTTAGCTTCCCTTCATTGGCTTCCTGTTAAATCAAGAATAGAATTTAAAATTCTTCTTCTAACGTATAAAGCCCTTAATAATCAAGCTCCATCATATATCAGAGCTCTGATTACCCCGTATGTTCCTAACAGAGCACTTCGCTCTCAGACTGCAGGTCTGCTGGTGGTTCCTAGAGTCTCTAAAAGTAGAATGGGAGGCAGATCCTTTAGCTATCAGGCTCCTCTCCTGTGGAACCAACTCCCAGTTTTGGTCCGTGAGGCAGACACCCTGTCTACTTTTAAGACTAGGCTTAAAACTTTTCTTTTTGACAAAAATTATAACTAGTGACTCATGTTACTCTCAGCTACCTTTATAGTTTTACTGCTATAGGCTTAGGTTACTGGAGTATATCAGGATCTAATTTTCTCACTATATTGAGTTCTACTGTTCTTCAATTATGCATTATGTGTTGTCATTTCTGCTTTAACTTTCTGTTCTCTCTCTTTTCTCTTCATAGTAGGTACACCTGGTCTGGCGTTCTGTTAACTTTGACATCATCCAGAGAAGACGACTCACCTGCTACTACCATCTAATGTAGAACAGATTACTAGATCAATGTGTGCTTCTGTGCTTTTTTGTTTCTCTTGTTGTGTCTCTGTTCTGTCTTCTGTAACCCCAGTCGGTCGAGGCAGATGACCGTTCATACTGAGCCCGGTTCTGCCGGAGGTTTTTTTTCCCGTTAATGGGTGGTTTTTCTTCCCACTGTCGCTTCATGCTTGCTCAGTATGAGGGATTGCAGCAAAGCCATGTACAATGCAGATGACTCTTCCTGTGGCTCTACGGTTCCCCAGGAGTGAATGCTGCTTGTCGGGACTTTGATGCAATCAACTGGTTTCCTTATATAGGACATTTTTGACCAATCTGTATAATCTGACCCAATCTGTATAATATGATTGAACTTGACTTTGTAAAGTGCCTTGAGATGACATGTTTCATGATTTGGCGCTATATAAATAAAATTGAATTGAATTGAATTGAATATTATTCAGATTATACTGGAGTGCATACAGCTGGATCTTAATCAGGCTACATAATTAGATTTTACTGGATTTTTAAAACAATGTTTTCTTTGAAACCTAATGCATGTAAAGTGGTTGGAGTATTTTAGTCTGTCTGTGATCAAATCTGGTATATTTTAAAAAGGCAAAATAACTCCAATTAGAGTTACATTGGCATCTGTCATGACAGGTGTCAGATATAGCATTGATTGAAAACTGTATTTTTTTTAATTTTAGTGCAACAAAATAAAGATAAAGCATAAGGTTGGAGTGGCTTTGAGAAGAAAGATCCAAAACAGGATTCAGCTCTACTGGTTACTATTTTTTCCCATTAAAAGAACTGGTGGCTGTCAGATGTAGCATACATGTAGCATAAAGGACGTTTTAAGCTAAAGTGGTGAACTGGGAAGCTTTTACTTCCTTGAAGTGTAACATCTACATGAATACAAACCACAGGAGGCTCTAACTTTTCTAAAGCGCCCTGACATGATTTCAAATGATTTATCAATGTTAAATGTTTACCAACACAAGATGTTAATTTGCTTTCCAGATTCCTTGAATATTCTTAGATTTGACCTTTGAAAACCTTTTCAAAGATTGTGATTGCAGAGTGTTGGAATAGCAGCACCACAGACGGGTGGTGTAATTTAGCAGGAATGTGTTTGGCTGCAAGTTGTGGTGACGTTGAATTTCCCCTCGCTCGTATTTAGGGTCTTACCTCAGTGGGGGTTGTGATATGCACTGAACGTGTCTTAGCTTATAAATCTTTCCTTAATTGAATGTTGTTGTTTTTTTTTTAGCGCTTAATCACTCACAAATTACTGCCATTTCTCTGAAAACCAAATCTAATTTCATCTACCTTAAAGAACAGGCCTGTTTTGGAGTTGATCAGCTTGTTGGCTTCTATTTTACCTCCAGCCTTAAGAATACTGAGGAAAACACATAGTGGAGTAAGGATCTGGGGATTTGCAGACCACCAGGATTTGACTTTCAACTCAACCTAGTTATCATTTGCATTGTTACATGGTGGTTTACCATACTTGAAAATACATTGGTCATCACCAAATTGTTAATGGATTGTTAAGGAAGTTCTGATCCCACTCTTAATTCAAGATTGTGCCCATGGGCAGAATTGGTAAAATGCCTTGGCTGCATCTGAAAGGGTCTAATTGGTAAGGACTCTTCAGCCAAAGTGGAAGTGTGTCAGCTTTCTCCATGATTTAACTGCTGTTCGAATAGTGCAGTCTGTAAGAAGGGAGGTAGAAAAAGGAGCCTGTATACTTCCTGTCATAGCACCTTTAGCATAGGGAGTTTGCTATATTCCTAACCAGCGCTAATGATCTGTAAGGAATCCCACAATCCTTTGTGTGACATGATGTAGAACCGCAGCCCACCTCATGGAAATTTACGGAAAAGTCCAGAGAGAATAGATCGCATGCTTTGTACTTCATTTTCAGAAGGCTGTAGGCCCGGATTTGACTAGAATCATTCATGTGAGTTTCCATAGCGTAACGACGTTGCCGTTAAAGGCTGTCCGAATTACTCCCCGGGATAGAGTTCTCACTGTTGAGCTCATGAAAGGTCAAGGAACAGGAGCCTTAATTAGAACGTTTCGGATGCAGCCCTTCTCTTGGATGAGACACTAGCAATGAGGGGGAGAAAAAAAGTAACTTTGCACAAATTTTCAGCCATCCAGAGTTTGACTGCCCTTGATATATATTTTTCTCAGACAGAAACGGCTGCTTTTGTTGCCCTCCTTCATAGGTCTTTATCTCCCTGTGTCGACAGATACATTCACACCCACCAGTTGCCAATGTTGTACAAGCTCTGAATTGCTGGAATCACAATTATGTTGTGCTCTGCTCAGGATGAGACAATGCTGCCGCTTGCTGGGCTCTTCTGGAGCCTTCTTCGCTGCAACTGAACTTTTCACCTTGAAGACCATAATGATTCCCAAAGCTGTTGATGTAGCTACAATGGTCCAAGCAACAGTGTACTGCATGTGAGGATGTTTTGATGAAAAGCAATGATGGTTGTATGTTTTTTTTTTCAAGCGACCGTCGCTAAATAAGAAAGCAATGAATAATTCAATTATTGGAGGTGTTTCAGTTTCATAGCGTATGTCATGACCATGAAGAAGTCCTATTTATTAAGCATTTAATGAAAAGACGCAGACAGATTACAGTCTTCAGGGATTCAAACTGTGTGAAAAGCCCAGCGGTGTTCTTTGACTACTCAGAGTTGCCAAAAACGTTCTCATACGTGAGTCCGGTTATGGGTCAAACTCGACATCTTCACTTCTAAACTTGAAAAGCTTTATGATGAAACATCTGACTTTACAGATAAACATCCCTTTACTGAGAACTTGAGGCATTGTTTAGCAAAACAAGTTACTCTCACAAGAATGAACTCATTTCTGTAAAAAAAAAAGAAAAAAGAAGAGGATGCAGCTGGCAAGCGATTTTACTCCTTCAACACTCCCTCTGGATGCAAATCCCACTGAAATAAATTAGATCAGTTTGGTCAATAGGAAAAGTTAGAAACAATGTTTTTATTTGTTTGCCTTTTAGCATTTTTGCACTAAATTAATCTGCATTTGATCATTTGCTTTGCTGTCATCACTCAAAGAACATCTAGGTTTTTTTTTATGAGTATAGAAACGGTACTGTATGAAACGTGAAATGCACAGCTGACTAAATGATTTATTGTTCTTCGGAGTGTCTTACCACCTCCGCTGATTGGTCTTTCTCCTGAAGCCATTGTGAAGCAGAACAGAAGCAAACAGAGAAAAATGGCAGAACAGCTGCTGCAGACACTTTCCACGCTCCCACGGCTCGTCACCGCGGTTTGTTTGACTGTGCGGCGCTATCAGCCACCAGCCCGGTTAACAGTATTCCACACAGTCAGCCGCGTTTCTTGTATTAACAACGTTCCTCTAATTGCGTCCTCCCATGGAGCTAATTAATTTACCATTGTGCTGTGATCCTATAACATCTCCAGTCTCCGAAAGTCATTTCCAAAGCAGGCGGGAGAGAATTTCATAAACGGCTGCTTGTGCATTTTAATGCACGGCGGAGAATAATAGCTCATGGTGATGAGTGTGTGCTCACCACAGAGATGAGACTGAATGTCATTTTCCTGCATGTCAAACAACTAAAAAGCAGATTTCTTCCCCTTTCCTTTGTGTAAAGCCCCAGCTGTCAGCAGAAGAGAGGGGAAACAAAAAAAAAAGAAAAAAGAAAACTGGAGCAGGATTTGGAAGGCAGCCAAAAAGAAAGCTGATGAGGATTTAAAGTCGGTCTACATCCGCAGATGTTTGTTCAAAGAACCTTTTAACATCAGAAATGTATTCAGGCCCTTACATTGTGACCTGAAATAACAAAATACATTTCAGTATATATAATGTGGTGTTTAAAATCATGTTGAAACCCGTTGGAGGTCTTAATGCTTTTTCTTTATCTTTCTGTTCCTGCAGGGGTTCAACCAGAAGGTGGTTCAGGTAGGAGTTGACGGCGTGCGACGAGTCGACTGGCACGACTATGAAACAATAAGGAGAGACGCTGCCCGGATCGGTAGGCCCAAAGTCTTTGCTGAAACCGCCGCGTTGTTGCATTTGTTCTGGCCACACAGACATTTACACTTTTCTGTTGTTTTTTTTTTTTTCTTCCTTCTTCCCTTAACTCCCTCCGAGTGGATTTTCTCCCACAGAACCAGCATGAATCAATATGTCTTGTAGCGCCCTGAGTTCATAATTAAACACACTTAATCTTGTACAATAAGCATTGATTCTGCCCCCGGCGGTGAGCTGGAAACAAGTGTAAAGGATTTAATTGGCTTTTGTGTAGTTTGGGGAGAAAGTTAGGGTGGAAAATGACCTGGATTTGTGAAAGAAGAGATCAAAGACCAGAAGACCTTACAGTGCTTACCTTCAACCAATCAATACGCAGGAATTTGTTTGAGCACAGGCAGATGTAGAAACATTAGAAAGTGGACCGTTGTGGTCCTTGAGGGCGAGAATTGTGAGTGTTTTATAATTTTTCCTTCTTTCGTTACATCTGATTTGGTTAACAGGTAGCTGAGGAGATAATTCAAACATTTTAATTTGAGTTTATAGCAGGGGCACTTCTAAAACTTAAGCGATGCAGACATTCGTCAAGTATGTTTGTGTGGAAATACATACCTTTCAAGTGCGTTTATACATATTCACAGAAAAATCTAAAATAGCTCTTTAATAAAATGTTTTTTCATGGGGCGACAGTGGTGCGAGAGTTAGGAAGGTTGTCCTGTAACTGGACGAACTCCGTCTCAGTCGTTGTGTCCTTGGGCAAGACACTTCCCCCGGATTGCCTGCTGGTAGTGGTCAGAGTGGCTGGTGGCCATTTATCATTCATCATAATGAGCCAAAATGATAATTTTAGTAATTGAAATGGCAATAACAGCTGAAGATTGCTTTTTTAGACTTCTGTAAGCCACGATACATAGGTTGTAAGTGACTGAAAAGTGAAACTGTGCTACCTTCAGAGGACTATTTGCTTATAAATAATTTTCTGAAATAACTAAAGATTGATTGTGGACAATGCCTCTCCTTCAAAGCTTTCTGCATAAGAATTGAAAAACTCACTATAATCGTGTTACACACCACTGAATGAAGCTTTAATAAAATATGTTTGTTCCCCCCCCCGGTAAGGAACAGTAAAATGGATCTATTAATTATTAATGAATAATTGATTAAAATGTTATTCTCCAGACAAGTTTTTGGCGTCTACTACTTGCCAGTCAGACAGAGCTTTGTCTTTAACACCCCTATAACACAGAAAGACAGTGTCTGTTACAGAAAGTCGGTGCCAAAAACATTTTTTTCGCGCTGATTTTACGTAACTTCCACAGTGTGATCAACACAAAAGCCAGCCTGCCATTTTTTATGTAAAAAATAAATTACCATTACTATTCCCACAGCTCTAAGAAACGTGTAACTTTGACATAACTTTTGCAGCAATATCCCAGTGATAACATTGCTTTATCTTCCATCCATCCATTGATTGTACCCAGTTATCCTTCCAGGGGCATGTGGGAACCCTCGCCTACACAGTCAGACAATTCAAACACATTGATGAAGACCACAGATATGCCATAAAATTACAGGGATTGGGAAAATTATGGTGTTATCCTCCAGCCTGGGTTTTAATCTGAGTTTCTGGCTTTATGGACATACAAAACAGAAAGGGTTGTGTTTTTTTACACTTCTCTTCATAAAATCATTGCCCGACTAGTCTCTGCAAGGGACCTAGTTAGCTCTAGTTTGTTTCAGTCTGTTGGTAAAACGATCAAGTAACAGCAAGCACATTGGATCTCGTATCTTACTGCTAAAGTAGCTGTGATGGGCGGGGCTCCTTTAGTACCAAAGGAGGAGGGGGATATTGTAAAGTATTGGAGTCTCATGAACCATTCAGACTTCAAAGTAAATAAAATGCTTTTCAGAATTTGGGAAAAGGGCGTCAAATTTGAGTGACTGATGAACAGCGAATCACATTAAAGTCTATGAATACGACTTCTGGGATAGCTACATTTATCTAGAAGTAAAATCTCGAGTTAGAAGTTAGTACTATTCTTCAACCGTATCCTTTAGCCTTTCAGAAGTGTCTAAATTGCTTAAAAATCCTAACGCTTGTGTTATTTGTAAGCAGCACAATGTGCCAGCATAAGAAAATACATTTATCTTGGAAATGAGCCATTAAACTGAAAAGTCATTTTTCACAGTTGTTAACCTTCTTCAATACATCCAGATCATTTTTTTTTTTTTTTTGCATAATGGGACTCAGCAGCTCAGTTTAATCAGACGCTCTCCTCTAACTGTAAAGTTTCCACATGTTTGTGTTTGCATGGAAAGCAGTGATGGGTGGCTAATGAAACAAGCAGCTCAGTGTAATTTGATGCACTTCTGAAAGGAGCTCACAAAAAGAGTTGGCAAATTGTTAAGATTGAGTCATGTTTGTTACAAACATCAGAACTTCGGGCTGAAAAAAATATACACACCAGCTATGCTTCTACCTGCTTCCACCTACTTCTAACAATTGAACAGCTCTAGATGTATTTGATAGAGCAAGTGTAGTAGCTGAGGGCATTTCCTGTGATACTGCACGGCACCACGGTTTGGTTTATTTTAAAATGCAACCACAGATTTTATATCCTATCATCTCTACTACTATTTTATTAAGCACTAGAACAAAAACAATATTTTAGGGTTTCAATAACCCAATTATGTATATAGTAACTACAAATACTCCTTTTTACTTTACAAACTTGCAACCAGACTTTCTTGTAGTCTTTTCTAGTGGTCCTGATCACAGGTTTTTCAGGCTTTGGAAAGAGTTTTGTTTAATATTTGCCAGCTTTTTAAACAAATGTTACACTATTTATACCATGAGAGCTTATTGTGCAGTGTGTGCTTAAAAATTAAATTGGAGGACAAAATCGAAATGTTAAAATTAGAATAAAGTAACAGTAAAGTGTCTCACAGCCTTATTTTGTTAAAGTGATTTACATATCAGAGTCGATTTGCTTGACATTAAAGAGCAAACTGTCATGCAGTGATAAAAAGCAGCCATATTTCAAAGGAAACCTTTCAAACACTGTATCAAGGCCACAAGATCGTACAGGAATGTCTGCTTATAATTTAAGTGTTAAAAATTGTTTGTTAAAATTATGCAAATGGATAAACTGAATATGTTTTTGTAGCACATCATCTTGCAAGAAGAAATGACACAGAAATGAAAATTCTCACCAAATATGTCTAGAATCTCTGATTTTCTGACACATCTGGATGTTTACCGTAGGTAATGGTGAACAGGGGAAGCCGTTCCCTCTGACCGAAACTGACCGGGTCGACCAGGCCTACAGGGAAAACGGCTTCAACATTTATGTCAGCAACCGGATCTCTCTGAACCGCTCCTTGCCTGACATCCGTCATGAAAAGTGAGTCTCTTACTAGTCTATTGTTTTAAGAGTGTAAGACTGGATGTTCCCCGAAGCGATTAAATGTCCGAAAATACCTTAAAGTCTTTGTATTGTTTATCTTTTTCTCTCACTCTGAGTAAGAAAGTGTGTGTGTTTAACAGAAAAAAAATCTCTTTGTGATATATTGACACAGGTTCTTCTTCATAATAAAAACAGGGCATCTGGAGAATGTTTGGTATTGGTTTTATGCGAGGATAGAATTATTAAAAATGTTTCCCTCAGAGAGCCAAAATCATCTAGACCCCTGTGTGAACTTTCAGTCTCCGAATGCCACCGTAAGCCCTCAGGTTGCAGTTTTCATTTTTTTCATAAAAGCTATTCCTCTGACAATTCATCTTTTATGTGAAAGCAGCTAAGGCCTCCGTACCACTTGTTTTACTAAAAGGACGCTTTCTTCTTTAATTTGTGTTTATGCAAACAGGGCATTCTTGACCTAACCTCTCCACCAAATGAAAACAAAAAAATCTATGAACCAACTCTCAAACAGATCTTCTTATGAACCCTGATGTCAACGAATGATGATGTGTTTTGGGGAAGAATTTAGGGGATTAAAAAGGTTACAAATAGAAATGTAACCTGTTATAACACATGTTTTTATCACTGTTGCAGCATTCAGAAAAGGGGATTTATATTGTACAAATTGTTAACAGTTTGAACGAGACAGGATTAAACTTTCATATGAAAATATCTGCAAATTGGACTGACAGCATTGTTTTTACAATACTCTTATTTATGTTGTCATGCCTTTCTCCACTCTTCCCTCTGTATGTAAGCTGCCTGGATGTTTTTGTTCAGTTGCTGGATTTTTCTGTTGCCTCCGTTAGTCTACGTCATGATCTCCCACCCTCCTCCCTTTCTCAATTTTTTGTCCTTCGAACCTGTGTAAATTTGCGTTTTTAAATCATTCATTAAATCCCTTTTATCATTGCATAGCTTCCCATAGAGTCCCTGACTGCACTTTGGTCCTGCTAAAGCCTCACAAAGCATGACAGATAATAACCAATTATGGACAAAGCTTAAGCTGTCAGAGAGGTAGCTTTACATTCTACTCTTTAATACTTTGGCATAGGACTAGATGGTATAACTTAAAGTTAATATCATTGTATAGTTCAGATATATGACACGTGCCAGCTGTAAAAGGTGAGTGAATCTCGAACTTGTCTTCCAACAGCAGGACCAAAGCAGCCAGTTTTGCTGCTGATTCTCCACAAAATGCAACTTTCTCTTCTATGGGTCTTTACCAAGATCAGTTTTTGAACAAAGCAGCAGTTTAGCTGCTGGAAAACAATACATTAGACTAGCAGACATCTCTGCACAAGCCATAACTCGGATTCTAAGACAAATATGAAACCCTTTGATCAGTAATCAGACTACATACAAAAAAAGCTCCAAATAATACCTGCAAAACAATAGTGAGACAGTACTGCATGCGTTAAAACATTAGACCAATGTTCAGAGTTCTCTGACTGAACGGCCTTTACACCCATCTATTGTCTATACCAGCAGTCCGGGAATAACACCCATTGCACGCTACTGTTTTTATCTTTAACCTAAATACATTACGGCGTCTGACCGTTTCTGGTCAAGTGAGTTGTAAAAAAAAAAAACTGAATCAGTACAGCAGACACTACCATAGTCTAATTACAAGTTTTGTTTAGAGAGGAACTGTTAGAAGAGCAGCTTATTTTCAAATGCTATGTTTTGTGACAGACAGCTGTGATTTTTAGGTTTTGAAAGTAAACGCTGTACAGTGTGGAAGACAACCTAGATAAATACCATGTATAAAGCAACATAAGTCATAATAGCTGTTTCAAATTACCTCAATGATCTGCTAAAAAAAAAGCAGCATTGCAGAGATCGGAATAATAGCTGTTTTGCACAGTTTAGCAAATTACATACGACCAGATTATTCAGCCTTTGACAAAGGCAGTGAGATTAAGGTCTATCATTCTTTTGTTAGGTTTTCAGCCTAGCCGTGTCATCCATTAAACCTGCGCAGTTTTGATGGAACGAGGCTGAAATCTCTTTCAGGCTTAATTTGTGCAAAAAGTCCCTTTTGTTTAAGGTCTGTTCTTTATCACTTCTTCTTGATTTAGACCAGTTTTACTTTATATACAAGAAATCTATTTATTAACATCAAACATTTCAGTACAGGAGACTCTGTATCACTTAAAGGTCTCTTTACATTTCTAATGATCGTCCTCACCTCATTCCCAGCTCACTGGGCAAACAATGTGCAGGGTCCATAAATCTCTGCATGTTTGGAGGAGGGGGGGATGAGTGATGCGAGATTGCAGCAAGTTAAGATCCAAATCGGCAATGGTTGCCATGGAAATTTAAACCCTAATGGTCAAGATATTGTCATTTTCGACATTGGGCACTGCACAAAGCACAATGAATCAAATTTATCCATTATATCACCCAGCCATGGTTTGGAATTCACAGAAATTCATTCTCAACTCAGTGATTGCAGGTGCTCAGGTCTTGTGCTTCAGAGCAAGCCAAACCCATCCCCTCTTCATCACCGTACAGATTGTTTACATTTTAATAACGCCGCTAACAAACTCCAAACAGAAAGCCGAAGCTCCCCGAAAATCAGAAAGCCTGCAAAAATGTTTTTCTTTTTATAAACCGAAGCAAGTTGGTAATTAGCCAGTATTTTTGTCAGTTCAACTATAGCAAAATCGAGTTTTAAATTCCATTCTGCTGGTTTAAAAAATTAAATAATTCATGTTCAAAGTTCATATTTTGTCTGATATAAAGTTTGGAAAATGAAGCATGGGTCGTTCACCAATTAGCATTCTAGATGTGTCATCCTTTATCAGGGGTTACTAAACCTTTCTGAGCTCATTTAAATGTGTTATTCTCTTGTGCTCTTTGCTTATGTAAACTGTGTTGTACCATCACCAAATTCCCAACACAGCAGCTCTTATTGACAAATGTTACTGCTTTTGCTGTGTAAAAATGAAAGGATACTAAAATTTTGACTGAAAAGCAGTCAATTTAGGCTGCATATGTAATTGCGGCGCCTTTAACACATATATGATCATATAGAAAATTGTATTTACCACGCATATAAAACATATAACATGCATATATGAACCTTCTTTCTTGTGTATTTGGTTAAGCATTCAGCTCTTGGTCCTAATACCCTTCTGTTATGTCTCCAAGTTGTCTGTTTTTGCATGTGCCTTAGATCACAATTTGATCTTTTCTTTATTTGTTCACTATATCAAAATTGACACAATGCAGTATTTCACTCCTTGGCTTGCCCTTTAGTTTGTGGCCAGATGTTAATTATCTTCTCCACTTTTTTAGCCTTCTTTGCTGTCCTGCCGGTTTCAGTCCAAAATCGATTAACTACTCAACCGATTGATCAGATTGAAATTATTTAGAATTTCTTGATCAAGCATTAATTTTCACTCACAACCATGCACAATTTTTCTTTATCTTCATCAGACATTGCCACCTCACTCCCGTTTTTTTTGTTTGTTTGCTGCTTTCAAAGGATTATAAAAAAAATCAACATGTTTTAAATGAAAAGATCTGCTGTCGCCTTTCACACACTTTTACCTCACCTGGTTTGCCCTCCAGGCACCGTCTGCTTTCCTGCGATTAGCTCATTGTTGGTGACTCAGAGGCAATCAGACACAAACCTGCACCTTGCACATCTATGTTTTGCAAACACACTATTTTTTTTATTTATTTTTTTTTACTGGAAGCACACTTTTTAACAGTTATGTGCATCTCCCTGTGGAATTGGACAAGGTTGGTTAAAATAAACCACCCTGCCAGCTGTCCATCACTCCAGCTCTTAGCGTCTAGATGTGAATGAACAACATGCTGGCTGATATTCAACACCTGTATTTATCGACTGACACAGTTTACTAGACACTTTCTCAGGGGGACATAACTCCCCTTTTGATGATTAACACCTCTGCAGGGGTTGAGCCACCTGCTGGAGTAATTTATGAGGAGATCGCTGTAGCTCATCGTCTGGAGCACATGTTGGGGCTGATAACCTCTGTACATGCTGCTGGTAATGAAATTAAAGCTGTCACTGCTGTGATATGTTTGTGGCATAACTGAGCTCTTTTTCTTCAGCCCGCTGAAGGTCTGTGGTTTGTTAATCACTGTCTTCTCGGTTTAATTATCGCAAGTGTTTAATTTCATTTACTACACATTGTTTACATTTTAGTAAATTCCAAACAGGAAGCTTGAAGTCGGCAAATATGTATCTCTTTTTATAAACGGAAGCGAGTTGGTAATTATAGCCAGAATTCTGCCGAGTTCACCCATAGCAAGATCTAGTTTAAAATTCAGTTCTGCCGGTCTAAAAATGAATTAATTCATGTTTATAGTTCACCAACTAAACAATCTGAACTGATTTTGTCGCTCCCACATGAACTAATTCTCATTCATTAATCATATTTTGTCTGATGTAAAGTTAAAAAATTAAACACGGGTCATCAAGTTATTCACCGATTAGCATTCAAGATGTGTCTTCCCTTAGCAGGGGTTACAAAAACCTTTCTGAGCTTATTAAAATTTTTATTCTCTTGTGCTCTTTGCTTATGAAAGCTGTATTTTACCATTGTCAAATTCTCAACACATCTGTTCTTATTCACAAATGTTATTGCTTTTTTTGTGTAAAAGTGAAAGGAATCTGAACGTCTTATTGAAAAGTGGTCCATTTAGGCTACATTTATAATTGCGGTACCTTTAACCCTCCAATAAATATATGGACTATTGTATTTGCCATGCATTTTTGTTTTGCACTATACCCACCCTAACCCTTAGTAATGCAGAATAACTGACTGCAAGTTATAGTTGTCCAAAAAATTTTTGTAGAAGTACACGTTGCATATTGGTAATTGAATCAATTAATTCAATAAGGGCCCAAATCCTCAGTTTCTCAAAATCCAGGTTTGGCTGATTTTGTGTTCAAAAGGTGAAAATGCATTCCATTTTATGGAAGAAGGCCTCAACTTTAATGCATGCATCCTTTTATTCTTGATGTGAAATGAGGCCAAAACAGGCCCATCTCCTGGAGGTAGGCCTGTTTAGCAGGTAATTTTTGCCTTGAAATATAAGTGGCAGTAATAGAGATGATAGATTGCAGGTAAGCTTGATGTATGAACACTGAATAATTTTAAGGTTTGGATAGGTCCACTTAATGACTTCCATTCTTATCAAGTTTAAAATTAATTAAACTAGATGCTGATCCCCCACAGTGAGATCCCCCAGATTAGGTCATCTGTTGTGTTCTTTTTAGTTTTGCAATATAAATTCTGAATAAATCATGTTTTGTCCTTTTGTGTGATGTTTCAACTGTTTTTCAACAATGACCCAACTCCATTTTCTTTGCTAAGATCAAGACAACAACTTGAGAAAAACATTAAAAAACAAACTTATCCTGGGAAAAATAGATAAAAATGAGTCCATGTAGTCCGTATGTAATTCTGCTTATAAGAGGGTTAAAAAACAAACGAAGGGTTGTGTTTCTCTTTAATATTAATAATAAACAAAATGCAGTAAATTGTGGAAATAATAGCCAGGATATGTAGACAGAACTGTATCCATCTATATAGTTTATTAGTTGAGTTGAGTTACCTTTTAAGTTTTGTCAATCGCAGTTGAAAAAATTAAGTTCAGTGTAATCTATTATCTTTGATATGTAAGGCTTGAATTTTGACTATAATTTATGACTTAACAGGTTTAAGGCAAATAGGACAGGCATTTGTCATAAATACAGGTCCCCACAAACAGCTTAACATTGTTCATGCTGCATCTGCACGTACGCAAGACACTTTAGAGGAGATGTTGTGGCTGTGTTCTGCATAAGATATACAAAGTTGGCCCTGACACGGTTTGCATCTTTCTTTCACCCCTGAATACAGCATCTTGCATGCATGCAGAGGCAACATATGCAGTGTTAAGCTGTTGATCATAAGCAGTCTTTGTGGGGACCTGTATTTATTAACCCTAACCTTCACAGTCAGCTGTGGTCAGAAACATGACATAATCCTAAATTATTACCACTCGTCTCAAAATATATCTGCTGATTTAATGAATATTGTTTGGAATTAATCCATTTTTTTTTTTTATTATGTCTATTGTCTTCTTGCTGGGAGAAATTCAAACACTATTGTCTCTGAAATAGCAATTTGTAGAAATGGGTTGAAAAAGGTTTTCTGAGAAAATTGTAGCTGGAATCCAGCCCAGTAAGTAGAGCTGCTGTGAACGAGCCAAATACATCCATTTAAAGTCTGAATAATACATCACCTTTGTGACCGCAAGATCTGCCGAAGAGCCAGCTGAGCAAAAAAACAAGACAGTTACTAGTTGGTTGGGGGAAATGTGAATGAATTGTTATGCCCCTTTGTGGGAAAAGAGTTAGGAAAAGAAGGAAAAAAAACAATTGTTCAAGAACCAGCAAAGTAAGTATTCTTTTGTTTGTGTTTGCAGCTGCAAACAGACGCTGTATGCAGAGAAGCTGCCCAACACCAGCATAATTATCCCGTTTCATAACGAGGGCTGGTCCTCCCTACTGAGGACGGTTCACAGCGTGATCAACCGCTCTCCTCCAGAGCTCATTGCAGAAATCATCCTGGTTGACGACTTCAGCGACAAAGGTACAGTCTTACACGATCATTGAACTGAAACACAAAGATGTAAACTAACATCCTTTTACACTACCTGGTACACCACTGGGATTTTATGGGGGGGGGGGGGGGGGACACAAGCTAATAAATACTGCGATTGTGAAGTGGAAGGAAAACAATGTGTGATTTTCAAAAGGAGCTGCATGGTGACACATTTGGTAGGACTGTTGCCTTGCAGCAAGAACAACCTGGATTATTTTGCGTGTTGTTCTTATTCATGCATGAGTTCCTCCCACAGTCCAATAACATGACTGTTATGTTAATTGGTCTTTCTAAATTGCCCTTAGGAGTGCGTGAGTGTGTGTATAGCTTTTTGTCGTTTATGTTTCTGTATTTCCCTGTAATGGACCTGCAATCTGTCATTAAAGGGATAAGTGCGTGTAGACTTTGGATGGATGGGTGGATAATTCTCACTATTTTGTTCCAGTAAAAATCTAAAAACGGCTACCTGCATATGTATTAAGTCCTTTAAGTTGGCACTTTTTAGAACCGCCCTTTGAAGCAATGCAATGGCAAATCTTTTTGGAGTGTGGGTTTTCCAGGGTTAAACATCTAGAGACTAAAATGTTTGCCCAGTCTTTCATGCAAAATAGCTCAAGCTCTGTCAGGTTGGGTGGAGGAAAAGCCTTGAGAGATGAGACCAGGGTCGAGAGAAGACGGGCAACGGTCAAAGTAAACCAGCAGGAAGACGTCTTGATGGTTTAACTATGTTGCACACTGAACAGGCAAACACATTGGCCTTCACATCCTTGGCCAGGGAATCCCACCAGAACAGAGTCGAAATAGTAGCCAGCATCTTTTTCTGGCTTGGATAACAATACAGATGTTACTTGTGACAGACCTCCAGGACCTCCAGAACCAGAGTCTCAGGAACAATATAGCAGTCTTGAGGATATGTCTCAAGGTGTGGATGATTCTATTGAGCATCTCTGACCTGTCTCTCCACGTCCAACATTGTGATCGCTCTCTGTAAGGATGAAGCAATCAGCACCACTGGTCTGAGGATTGTTAGTAGGTTCCTTCATTCTGGACAAGGAATCCGGTTAGGTGTGCTTGGTCCCGGGTCTTTGTGATAGAGTGAAGTTGACACAGCTGACGATTAAGGCCCATCTAGCATCACGAGGGTTCGGTTGATTAGCTGTTCTCAGGTATTTGCGATACTTGCGGTGTCCAAGTATTTGTCTTTTATTTACTCTAATTTTTTCTTTACTTCATTCATTGATATAATGTTCATATACATTCAGCTTTTGCAATAGTTTTAATGAAATGTGGTATGAAGATTTGTGTTCTACAGAACTGTTTGAAGGGTATCCTCGTTGCTGAATACTTTTTTTCAGCTGAACAAGGAGGACACAAAGGTGTTTTTAGCTTGGCACAGCAGATTGTTGAAGAACTACATTTACATTCTGCCCACATTAAGCCACAATTTAAAATTCATTTCTCAACTGAACCATATGTCCAACGTGCTGTTCATTCTTGTTTATATATCGTGTGGCAGAGTCACTTCTCCCTGTAGCTATTTCCAATAAAATACATTAATACTTGTGGTTTTAACGTGGCAGAGTGTGAGAAATCCTTAGCGTGGATAGTTTTGCAAGGCATCTTGTTTCTTGAGCTTTAAGCCATCACTTCAAAAAATCTAACTGAAGACCAACAAAAAGGTGGCCTCTTAAACTAGTGATATATGGTGCCCTCAAAGTGTAAACCTGTGTGTAAGATTACCACCTGCTTGAATTAAAGGCTGCTTTTCTCAGTTATTATTCCTTGCAGCTCTTAATGAAGTGTTTTACACCTTGTTAATCACTGCTTACCGTCACTGTCCCTTACTGAAAGATATGTTTACTGCCTGTCCTGCTGACTGTAATGAGATGTTCCACTGCCTCAGGCTCATTTAGAGGTTAACACACATCAAGAGCTTTGAGACGAAACCATCCCACTGCCAAGTGGAGCAGAAAATGCTGGCGAACACTGCTGCAATTAGTGGGACTCTGAATCTGTGTGGAACATCTTTGGGGGTAAAAAATGAATTGAAAAACAAATACAATTTAGTTCTGTTTGCCCTAATCATGGCTTTTTATGAACTGGGAAATCCAGTCAAGGAGGCTTTTGCTTAACTTTCTTCTTAAAACTGGGGTCAGCGATTTTTCAGGAAATTTACCCAAGTCCCTTTTTGAATAATTATGCCGTCTTACTGTCTTACCTGCTCTTCCGCTCTTCAGGGGGGTCGCGTGAAAGAATCTCCCAAATCCACTCTTGTCTTATTTATTTCTACTGAAGCCTTCCTGTTCTTCTCATAAACATGAATGTGGTTCGCTTCTTGCGACTCTCAGCCATGTTCAAAGTCTACAGTGAGAGCAGCGAAGATACAATGAACGGCTAACGGCTAACCTAGCCGCTAAGCTAACCGGTTACATAAACAGTAGAAGTGCGCAGCAAGCAAGCTGAAACTCAGAGGGAAAGAGCACAAACACTGGTGTTACATGAGCACATCAGAATGATTGCCAAGTGGGGCATGTGGGGCAACCAATAGATATGGCGATTCCCCTGGAATATAATATATATACGTTCAGTACAAAGGCAATCCAAAGTGCTTTACATGATTCAAATATAGGGAAATAAAAAGAGAATAAAAGCAAGTTAGAATAAAATGTAGAAAAAATTAATAAAGTAAACATGGGAAAATGGAAACTACAAGCAAATATTAAAAACAGTTGTACTACAAACTTGAACTAATGATGTTTCAGTAAAACAGTTTAACTAGAACAGTCAAAGGCAATCCTAAACAAATGTGTTTTTAATCTTGATTTAAAAGAACTCAGGCTTTCAGCACTTTTACAGTTTTCTGGAAGTTTGTTCCAGATAAGTGGAGCAAAGGAGCTAGATGCTGCTTCTCCAGATCTGGTTCTGGTTCTGGTTCTGCAGAGCAGGCTGGAGCCAGAAGACCTGAGTGGTCTGGAGGGTTGATGCACTGATAACAAGTCTGTGATAAATTTAGGTGCTAAGCCATTCAGTGATTTATAGACTAACAGAAATATTTTAAAGTCCTCTGAGATCAACGGAGCTAGTGGAAGGACTTCAGAACTGGGGTGATGTTCTCTACTTTCTTAGTCTTAGTGAGGACGCGGGCAGCAGTGTTCTGGATCAGCTGCAGCTACGTAATTGACTTTTTAGGCAGACCTGTGAAAACACCATTGCAGAAATCAATTTGACTAAAAATAAATGCCTGGAAGAGTTTTTCAAGATACTGCTAAGACATTAGTCCTTTAATCCTAGAAATGTTCTTCAGGTGATAGAAAGTCGTCCTTGTAATTGTCTTTAGATGCTTTTGGAGGTTCAGGTCAGAGTCCATCACTACTCCCACATTTCAGGCCTGATCAGTGGTTTCTAGCTGAAGCCACAGAAGGTGTGTAGTAACATTTGATCTCTCCCCTACTGGTCCAAAAATTATTACTTCAGTTTTGTTTTTATTCGATTGAATAAAATGCTGGCACATCCATGCATTGATTTCTTCTAAGCATATACCCTGTGCTTGAATGGGTTCATAGTTACCTGGTGACATGGTGATGTCATCTGCATAGTTTTGGTACTTAGATGTTGTTTTTTTAAGATCTGAGCTAGAGGGAGCATGTAGATATTGAATAGGAGGGGATCCAGGATGGACCCGTGGGAACCCCACATATGCTTTTTGTCATCTCTGATGTAAAGTTACCTACTGACACAAAAAAGTAGACTTTCAACAACATAAAATTGTGAATTTTAAGACGTGTAATAATGACTTAGGTAAATAAATTCTTAAAAAAACATGTGTACCCACCTCAATTTGAATAAGTACTGTTCAGCTCACAGATTATTAAAAATGAACACATAAGGTTTCCGCCGACAGCTGGTTTAGTTTAGAGACTGAAATATGTCCCCTTTCAGCATCAACTGAACACGGATCTATTTTTTTCCAGCTATTTACACATTGGAGATGTCTGTGTGGATTCAAGGTTTTTCTGTTTCTGGGTTGAAAGCACCCTTCATGTCTCATGACATGATTGAAGCTTTCAGCCTTATCCTGAAAGAAGAGTTTCTATGAAATCACCTGCTACTATCTGAAAGTGAAGAATACATCTTTATTTTCTAAAGAGTGTCTACCTTATGGCAGACTGTGATCCAAAACCTTTACTCTTCCCTCCATATCCCAGGAGTTTTAAAAGCATTGGAGAGATTATAACTAGTGTCTTTCTAATACCCCTTGTTGGCTCACTCCTTTTCCATCTGCCTCTCAATTTAGGTTGTTCTCTTTTCTAGGACCCTCCTTTTAAACTAACATTATTGAAAAGTAACAGCACCACATTCAAATTATTGAGATTATACTAGGATAATGGATAAACATACCCATTTTCAAAGCAAAAAGAATACATAATAGTACAGTTTTTTTCATTGCTGAAAGGAAGAGCAAAGTTTTCAAATATTTGCCTCATCTGACCAGCCATAAGTGCCACGAACCAGAGACAGAGGACCCAGTATTCAGCCAGACAAGAGAGGTTTTCAGCAAAAAACGGGATTTAATAATAAAACAGGGACAGGCAGACTCAATGATCAAAAGGGCAGTCCAAAATCCGGTACACTAAATGCAGTCCAAAATAGGCAGAAGTACAGACAAGGATAAGGCAAACTCAGAATATCACAAGGCAGGTCCAGGTCAGAAAAACAGGTAAGCAATCATACAGTGCAAGAAAATCAGGTTCAGGGATCAGGCTGGCTCAGAGTCAAAAAGGCAATCGGGTCGGTATCAACAGGGCTATCAGTAATACAACGCTGGATAAGACTCATCAAGTGGTTTGAATTGATCTGGCAGATTTCAGGAGGAAGAGGCAGGTATAAGTAGGGGAGTGAGCAGGTGAACAGGAGTGAAGACTAATTACAAGTGAGCAGGTGAAACTAATCAGGGCAAGGGAGCTGACTGATTGCTGAGGGGAGAACAAACCGAGCTGATAAAGTGACAGGTAAATAACAGTTAATCTAAACAGAACAACACGTCTAAAACAAAGCCAAAACAAGAAAGAACCCAAAAGCAGAAACTTAACTAATAAAACGAATAACCTGAACCAAGACAAAACCCAAATCATGACAATAAGCCTGAATATACAGTTTGGGGAAAGATTTAACATGCACTTCATCACAGTAGTGAAGCACATATTGTTACACATTTAATTGTATTTTGATAATTTATTTGAATCATTATGTTCCATTAAATTATTATAAAACACTCAACATAAATGGATTTTTAAAATAGGAATTGTGGATTTCCCCTTATCCACACAGGTTCATAATTATACGCAATGAATCCAGCATCTGCATACAACCCCAATATTGATTTGTGATATGTCTCCTAGGAAGATTTGCCTCTGCAACATGCTTCTTGTGGCCATCTTCAAGCTTCTGGCATAATTCTGGCTGGATATTAGACCTCTCATCTTGTAAGAGTTTAATTTTATAACGATCCACAGATTAAAATTTTTGTTCAAGATTGGGAATGCCCTTCTAGAAGTTTAATGTTGGAACACCCAATTGCCCTTGTCTTAGTTTTAACCACATAGCTGTTGATTGGAAGTGAAGTTGAATGATTTTGTGGTAGTCCTTCACAGCATCATGCTCCACAGTTGGTACAGTGGCCTTAGGGTTTAAAGCCTCACGTTCAGTCCTCCAAATATACTTGTTGTTGTGTCCAAACAGGTCAACCTGCATTTTGCTTGTCCACAAAACTTTTCTCAAGAAGGTAATTGGATTGTTGGATTGGATTGGCAGCTGCAAATTACAATGAAAACAAAGATGTCAGTTTTGGAGCATGGCTTTTTTCTTGGTTGCTACCCTCTTAAATCCATGGTGATTTTAAACCTGCTCCTCTGTGGACATTAACAGTGCTGTTCCTCTAGTTTCCAGTTTATGGAAGGCTTTGGCCTTGGTGGTTCCGTGGATTTTTCTGGACATTTCAACCAATTTCCTTTAATCTGAGGAGGGTAGTATAAATCAGAGAGAGTGGCAATAGGGGGCTTCCAACAGTACAATGATCCCTGTCACACATTAAACTGGAATTTTAACAAACAAAAAAGTTAAACATTAAGCTTATGGCCCCCAAAATCAATTCTAAGGAAAATGTATCTACCATGCTTAAAAGCCAGGTACATTTAAATGAACTAAAGTCCAGCAATTATTATGACTTCTATCTTTATATTGGGATGTAAGGCAAGGCAAGTTTATTTGTGTAGCACATTTTTTTAAAGTCTTCTAGGACATTTGACTTTTAATCCTGGAAATGTTCTTCAGGTGATAAAAGGCTAAGTCTGTTTGTCCTTTTGTGTCTCTGAAAGTTTAGGTTGGACTCCATCTCTACACTGAAACTAGATTACATACTGTTTGCTTTAGATTCAACTCCTCTACCTCTAATTCTCAGCTCATGTTTTGCTCTTTGTATCCTCACCCTTTTTTCCACATCTGGCTAGCAGTCAGCTCAAGTATAGAGCCAACACTTCAGCCGTGATGCTGCATGACAGAGCTTAAAACACTTTTTATTTGTTCCTGGTTTAGCTTGGTTTGCCTATTTTAACAATTGCAGCTAACCTTGTTCTCCTTTACTTTTTTTTTAGCACCCTTTGAAAGACGAAACTGTGATTTTAAACCATAACACCCAAATCAAATTATCTGTAAAGATATGGAGGGAGAAGAATATACTTTTCTGGCTTCATAGCAATAAAGTGATTCCCAGTCCTCTCTCTACTGAGTTGAAAAAAAATAAAAAAATTGATGCATGCAGCTTAGCATTTGCTTTTGAACATGAGCGATGAATTCTGCTGGTGGAGCTCAAGTCATTTCACGGCTTTATGGCCAGACAGGGCAGTGAAAGTTGTTCTAACTCCTCACATAAGAGGGGGGAAAAAAACTGAAAGAGGATTTCATCTTTTCTTTATCAGTAAAGATAGATACTTCTACAGCAGGCAAAGACAAGCAAACCTCTTGGAAAGAGCAAAACAATTTCATAATACTTAAAATTCCGAACTGAACATGCATTACTGCAACAAGTTAAACATTTTGCTTGTTAGTACAAGCCATTGTTTTCTTTCCCTATCGATCCATCTGTCTGCCTGTCTGTCCTTCCGTCTGTCCTTGGTCATAGAGATAAGGTCCAAGACTAAAACCAAATAAATCCCTCTCCCCCTCACCCCTCTCCTTTGGTTAACCTCAAAGCTTCCCCAGGCCAGTAGGAATGAATAGCACTTTCTGGTTCTGCCCCAGCTACCACTGTTAGTGAGAGATGCCTGTAAAATCTCAAAAGGAAGCTATACAGGAAATACCTTTCAACTACCTCTGCTGACTCTTGGAGCGCTCGAGCCTTGCCTTGTGGTGAAACTGTTTCTTCACTTGATGGATAGAAGGTGAAATCTCTTTACTGCAGAAGAAGCCTTGATGCATCTCTCTATCTCCTGCTATATTCTGCTATCACTAACCGGTCCTGTATGGATTTTGCACAGACTGGCCGGGTATTGTAGAAGTCTGGGCTAAAAATGAGTGAAACAAGCTGGGTTAACTAAATAAAACCTAGATTGGTGGAACCAGTTGGTTACGCTATGTAGACTGTTGTTGGGTCTGAAAAGGGTATGAAGAAAATCAGTTCAGATTGTGCAACATACCCAACACCCAAATGGATACCGCTCGTCTTCTTTAACCCCCAGTCAGTTGAGGCAGATGCACGTTCACACTGAGCCTGGTTCTGCTGGAGGTTCTCCTCCCTGTTAAAGGGGAGTTTTCCTCTCCACTGTCGCTTCATACATGCTCAGTATGAGGGATTGCTGCAAAGCCATCAACAATGCAGACGACTGTCCACTGTGGCTCTACGCTCTTTCAGGAGGAGTGAATGCTGCTTGGAGAGACTTGATGCAACCTCCTGGGTTTCCTTAGAGAGGAAACTTTCTGACCAACCTGGAGGATTTGATAGAATTTGACGTTGTAAAGTGCCTTGAGATGACATGTGTCATGAATTGGTGCTATTTAAATAAAATTAAATTGAATTTAACTTATTACCCAGAATCGTTGCAAATCAAATATATCTTGGCAGTTAATGAAAGTGTCATGATCCCCAGGTTTCTGGTTATTTTAAGGCTCCTGGGGATCAAGCAGTCTTGTTAGTATTTGCAACTCTTTAATATAGTTTATTTGTCTGTATATTCTGCCCTTTTCTTCTTGTTTCATGTCCTTAGTTAGTATTATGTCGATCATGGCTTTAATCATTGTGTTCACCAACCAAATCTGTAACTTGGCCTTCTGTTTCTTTATTAAATAACATGCCTATGCAAATTCTCAGTTATGCGGGTCATCGCAACAGCAAACAGACTCAAATTGGAGGCAACCCTACTTTCGCTCAGTTCTTTCTGAAAATGTTTCAAAACCTTTCCAAGAGTCTCTGTCTATTCTGGTGGCTCGCACTCGAGCTAAAGTGCCTCCGATTAAAGCTTGTTTGCTGTTTATAAAAAAAAAAACATTCACTTCACCATGCTGCTTCCTCCCTCCTGCCCATCAACAAACACACCGAACGTGACAGGCTATTTCTCATCCGGGCCTCATGTTTCAGCTATTTCCACCTTACAGTATATCGGCCCCCTAGGTAGACTTTGAGTAGGTAAGGGTCTTGAACAGAGATGGTCAAGTCCTCAATAGCCTGTGTCCTCTTGGGTTAATAGGTCCTTCTGTTTTAATACCTCTGACTCAAATAAATGGTTCATTACCAGGCCTCTGCAGAAATGCAGAGGAGGCAATTAAGCCACTAGTTCAACTGTTTTAAATATATGTGACCCATCTAAGACATGCAGGGCACTAGCTCTAAAAGACTGGACACCCCTGGTTTTAAATATTTATTTCTGCACTTGAGGCAGACTTTGAGAATTAATTTGAACAGAACCGTTGATCTGAACACAATCCTCAGACGGCAGGGTGACAGCAGTAGACAAGGTTTGCCCAAAAATAGTGTATATCTGTATATGGAGGCTATGATCCTTGCCACAGGCATTCAGCATTCAACTTCCCAACCTCAGGACTTTTGTTGCATGTCTCCCCTCATTTCTCTCTGCCTGTTCCCTGTCTGACGACGTCGACAAAGGCCACTGGTTTCACAAAAAACAAAGTTTCACCCAAAGTCTCTGAACATTATTTGGTTGCTATGGTTGGTACACCTCTTTAATGTCACATAGGGTTGCAGACAGACTTTGACACCTTTTCTTTTTACAAAAAGGGACCTGAAGTTAAGCCATGCTGTTGGGAGATTGCAATGTACCCCTTTCCCTCCTGTTTCGACTACTGCCTTAGTCTTAATTGGTCTTATTCAACTATGTTTTCCTCAATGGAGGATATTTACTTGCAACTCCACATGCAGCGTTTTGCCACACATGAATATTCACAAGGTAATTTTTCAGCTTGTTAATGAATTCATAAAAAAAGAAGAAAAAAACCTGTATAGCTACAGCAGCAGGTGAGAATCTTGCCCCGTGAAACCCTTACACCTGGCAGCCTGCCAGCTGGACCACCTGCGACTCTGCTTGCACATTAGATCAAGTCAAGGCAGAAAACTTTGCTCAGGATTTAATGATGCAGGGAAAAGTAATATTCATTCATCTCCCCTGGCCGAGTCACAGCAGGGATTCAAAGCGGAGACGTTGAGTGTAGCTGCCAAGGATTCTGGTTGCCATTGTGTTGGATCAAGTCACAATTTCTCTAAACGAAGGTGGAGAGCTGGAAAAAATAATAACACTGCAAAGAAAAAACAAAAGAAAGTTGGATGTGCGCAAGAAATATTTCTCATTCTTTCTCTTAGAACAACAATGACACATTCAGCGACACATGGACACTCAGAGAACAGAGAATCCCTCCTGTGTAGAAACTTTTCAAGCAAATTCAGGGCTGCTTGTTCAGCAATACTGGTGTTTTTATTGAAATAGTAAATCTGTTTTCTGTCTATTTCTGATTCCATGGAAGATTTCTTCAATGGTTAAGACAGAAGCAAATCAATTAAATTTTTTCTTTGAGAAATTGAACAGGAATTGTTTGTTTGTGTACAGGATATACACAATTTTCTGGGGTTCCTACTAAAAGGGTTTGTTTGTTCCAGAATTGTATAAATATTAAACGTCTGTCTTGTTCATTGCAGTTTGCTGAGGTGAGCCACATAACTGTTGCTGTGCATTGGGTCTATTAATCGATAGAACCAATGCATTACAACCTATTAGAGTGTTGGCTAGATGCATAAAACAAATCAATACATGTGCCATAATTTTCTTCAGCTGAATAAGAACAAAACCAAAGTAATCATTTTTGGTCCAAAGGAGGATCGATCAAGAGTTAGCACACAGTTTCAGTTACTACAGCTAGAAACCACAGATCAGAGCCAAAATCTCGGTGTTGTGATGGACTCAGACCTGAACCTTCAGAGGCACACAAAGAGGGTTACTAAATTAGCCTTCTTTCACCTGAAGAATATTTCCAGGATTAAAGGACTAATGTCCCGGCAGGAACTTGAAAAACTCGTCCAGGCATTTATTCTTAGTTAAACTGATCACTGCAATGGTGTCTTTACAGGTCTGCCTAAAAAGTCAATTACGTAGCTGCAGCTGATCCAGACCTCGCTGCCCGCATCCTCACTAAGACTAAGAAAGTAGAAAACATCCGCCCAGTTCTGAAGTCCTTCCACTAACTCCCTGTATCTCAGAGTATAGACTTTAAAATACTTCTGTTAGTCTATAAATCACTGAATGGCTTAGCATCTAAATGTATCAAAGATTTGTTATCAGTGTATCAACCCTCCAGACCACTCAGGTCTTCTGGCTCCAGCCTGCTCTGCAGAACCAGAAACAAACAGCAGTTAGATCCTATGCTCCACTTATCTGGTTAAATTAGTTTACTAAACTAAACTGTTTTACTGAAACATCATTAGTTTAAGTTTGTAGTCAGAATCATTAATATTTGCTTTTAGTTTTTTATTTGCTAAGTTTTTTGTTTAAATTTCCCTACATTGTGTTCCAACCGTTCTTTTACGTGCTTGTATTCTGTTTAATCATGTTAAGCACTTTGCATTTCCCTTGTACTGAAATGTTCTATACAATAAACTTGCCTCACCTAATGACAACAAAGTCAATAATCATTTTAATTGGACATTTTAATTTAGGTTCAGTCTTTTTAATACAGACTGCCCCCACAACGCTGGCAAATATAGACAATTGATGGAGTATTTTTTTCCCCACCAATTATGTTTTTCTTTTTTATTCTTTCAATGAAGTGTCAACCAATTTAGTCACAGTTCTTTTATTCACAGTCCTCACCATTCTAAATGTGTTTTTTAGTTTACATCCAATCTTTGTATGGAAAATGAAGCCACGGAAAAATATTTCCATTACAGTTTTAGTCAACAAAATCAATACTGCACAATATGATAAAAAAATATATGTCAGGCTCAGGAATCTTAAGATTGTGCATGCACTTACTCCAATTCTTCTTTATGCAGAATTACCTGGAATAACATATATGGATTTGCATTTCGTTCCAAAAACAATTCATGACCCTAAAATAACTAATACAATCTATAAAAAATAAATATATTTGCTAATGATGTGGTGTTATCTCTAAAAAACACAAATCCCTTTTTTCCAGACACAGTAACCCAAGTAAATAGGTTTTCTACTATTTCATTGTTGGGCATTAATATTTCTAACGTTCTAAGACTGAACAAGCTGTCACAATTAAATTACATCTCATTACTGAAAGCAATAGAAAATGACCTCAGTTTTGAAGAACTGTCCGTCTGTAGCTAATAGGTTTGTCTGGACTAAACACCATGTTACTTCTAAAAATAAACTGTATTATCTTTATAATCAAGGTTAAATGATCCCAGTCTACTAGATTCTGCTTTTTTGTTAATTTCTCTTTTTTGATTGTATCACAAATACTGGCTCTTGGGCTGGTTTATTGTGACGCAATTTGTGATTATCTTGCAATGTGCTATATAAACACACCTTTACATATGTTTACTTTGCATAAAGTTAATCACACAATGAAGATAATCTTAACCATCTTTTTTTAGAGAAAAAGCTGCCCTATCACATTTAGGCAACCACCTTCTCCATAGGTGTGTCTGGAATGCCATGACCAGAAAAAAAAATAAAATAAATCATACTTCATCCCCTCAGGACAATTTTGTAAAAGAGACAATTAAAATACATAGGTGAAAGTGTAATAGTACAATTTTCTGGTTCACTGCCAATCATAACTTCCCAAATCTGAGTTTGTTTACCTAAATCACATACACAGCAACTATACAGGTCCATTTTAATTGACTAATTGATTAATTATGCATGTTCTGAGTTTGCAGTCTGTTAAGGAAACTAAAAATGTATTTTAAAGCACATTCATCGTATGTCCTTGTTAACTATGCCAAGTATTTAAGGCTGCTGCTTTGTCTCCTTTTGGACAAAGATATGCTCGTGTTTGCCCACAGCCTAAAAAAAGAACTCCTTCTCCTGGTACTTCCTTTGACTCAAGTGTAAATACTGCTGTCGCATTTGTCAATCACACCGAATGTTCATTCAGGAGTGAAAAAAGATGTGTCATGTAATCAGAGCCAGAAACAAAGCCCATATTTATTCAGCAGGACAGCACCGGCACGCTGCACTATCAGCTCCTGCGTGATGGAAACCTGCCATCGGCAGATTGATTGTCCAATTACTTTCCCACTTTCTGCTTTCCGATGGGATCAGTTGAGCAAATGGCTGCAATACTTCATTTCAAATAGGAGTGCGGGACTGATGTATGCAAAGGAACTTTTGATATATTTCCAGTCTGGATGTAAAGGCAGTTTGGTGGGGACTCAGAATGGCTCCCAGCAGGAACCTGTGCTGCCTTTAGTCTGAAACCACTGTAGAGCTCTTTGTGGGAGGTCTGCCGCTATGTGTACAGAAATATCAGGAGCAGATTTTTATTACACTGTGGATATTTTAACCTCCCATTTGCATACAGTGTTATTTTACAATTTTCATTCATTTGTTCCATTTTTTAACATATGTTTATTGTATTTGTTAATGAATGAAATAAATCCATCAAATCAATAGTAAAACAACTGTAGGAGGACAGTGAAGGCGATGAATGTTGCGTTGAGGAAATTACCCGCTACCTTTTCATGCCGAAATTCAATCAGTCAGGAGGAATGACCACATCAAGAGGAAAAAAAAGGCTTTTCCTGAACAAAGCTTTTCTTCTCAGGCCGCAATTCAAGATATGAATGACACTAATGGGGTCGGAGCTCTGACACGTTTGCCATTTCTGAAAAAAAATGTCCCCTGAGTTGCTGTATTTATTCATCAGTTTGAAATTTAGAAATGCCACTTTATGAATCAAGATTTGTTTCTAATGATTTTTATGGGTAATTTCTGTTTGTCTTGTGTATATGTAGACCTTTTGGTACTCACTGTTTTTATAATTCATGTAATGCCCAACCACAGTGACAACATTCAGACTAGATACAAAACTACTTTGCTGAAACAGGATCCTCTCCTCCCAGGGTTACATACGCCCCACATGACCCCCTTGCACGCTGCTTGTTCTGCTTGTTCTGTAAAACAGAACTTTATGATATGATTGTTGAAAGTAAGTGGAATAACCAATTCTTCGTGTTGACACCTACTTGTTATGGTGGGTGGGTTATATCAGAAAGAAAGTGAGCGTTTTGTCTTCAAAGTTGATGTGTGGAGGCAGGAAAAATTGGCAAATGTTAAGATTTCAGTGAGTTTGATACAGGTGAGTTTGATAAATCACATTGTGATTGCTGGAAGACTGGATCAGGGGATCCCCAAAGCAGTTGCTTTTGTGATGTTTTCAATAAACCTGATCCATGGAAGGAACAGTGGTAACTGGCGATAGGGTTGCCAAGATTGTCTTACACAAATGAAGCTCAAAGGCTGGAAGTTGATGCAGGATGTTAAAACACAAGGCACTTTGTAGTGTCTGGTACAGTATAAAAACAGACCAGCCTCAACTTGACCATGGAGCAATGAAAGAATGTGCTCTGGTCTGGGGAACAACATTTTATTTTACATCAAATAGGAGGCAAACTTTGTGTGCCACTGATCTGGAGAGCGCATAGGACCATTCTCTGGAAACCTTGGAGCTTTACATTTAGATGGATGTTACTTTGCTGAAGTATTGTTGCAGACCATGTATGAAGCGAACAGTATTCACTGATGGCTGTGAATTTTTTCAGCAAGATTATGTTCCCTGTTATGATGCAGAAATAGCTAATTAGTTAAGGAGTACAACAAGGAGTTTGAAGTGGTGACTTGGCCTCCAAATTCCCCCGATCTCAATCCAATCAAGCATCTGTGAGATGAGCTATTCAAAGAAATCTGATCCATGTCGGCCTGACCTTGCAACATCCTGGAAGTTAAAGATCTGATGAAACGTTTTGGTGCCATATACCACAAAACACCTTCAGGGGTGTTTTTGTACTTCATCTTTTAATGGGTAAGAAATGTTTTGCCAAAAAAAGGGATATGAAAACACTTTTAGGCTGGTGGCCTCATGGTTGTTCTTGAGAGGAAGTTAATTCTGGAGAGAAAAATCTATTCTAATAATGGCTTTTTGACCAGTTTACATCAGACCCCATACTTTCATTGAATAAGAACTGTATTTAAGTTTCAGGACTTTGTTCTAAATAATTTAGCTCCTCTGGCTGCCTGAGAGGGCTGCTGTCAGCACTGCCGAGCTACTTTGAAGCCTCTTATCAACACATGCAGCATCACCATCAGAATGATGGAGCGGCAGGGAGAGGAAGCCTTGGCGATGGGGGAGATATGGACTGATTTGTGAGACAGGCGAAGGGAAAAGGAGAGAGGGAGTGAGGCAGCAGTGCAGAAACACTGAACAAAGTTCGACATGTTTATTCATTCCGGTCGGTGTGTGCGTTTCTGCTGCTGACAGAGAACGAAGGGAGATAATGAGGTAATGGTGCTCAGCGAAGTGTGACGGAGAGACGGCAGATATGAAGCGCGAGACAAACGACGGAGGACAAAGGCAGTTAATTGAGAGTTGCCATTTAGAGATGTAGAGCCATCAATGGGAAGGTGTGTGTGTGTGTGTGTGTGTGTGTGTGTGTGTGTGTGTGTGTGTATGTGTGATGGATTCAGACGTCTTCCTGGAGAGCATAAAACAGTATGTCAAGTTTACTGTCAGAAAAAAAATATATGAACCGCATATACTGTAGCTCCAGTGATATATTTATTGACCAATGTGGTTTTAAGCTTCATTTAAAGAAAATTTACTACCCCATTATTGTTTGTGCGGCTGGTCAGGCCACGACCCGAAGTGGTGAGCTCCCCTCTGGTTTCTGAGCAAAAAAAAAAAAAAAGTTGTGAAATTATTCCCAGATTTTGGTACCTTATAACCCGAAAAATCCATGCCTTGCCTTTATGCAGTGTATTTTTTTCCCCTTTGTTATACTTTTGCTTTTTTTAGTTGTGCTGAAAATATGTTATTCTGCTGACAGTGACTCTCCCCCGTCCTATCTGCTGATAGACACAACGTGCTCCATGACCTAGACCTCGGGTGATGGTTTAGAATTTGTTTCTCGCAAAATAACTGCAAGTTTTCTTATGAAACTCTACAAACAAACTCAACTAGATTGAAACAAAAAGGTATGCGTTGGATTGCTATGTAAAAATAATATACTTTTTTGGGGAATAAACCAATAGCTTGGTGGCTCCCAGTGGTCACAGGGCTTTTGGGCATCATGTTTAAGACAAAGCAGATGCAATAAAATCTTCCAGATTCTGGGACAAAAGATTCTGGACGATGAAAACCAATCAAATAACCACAACATAACTCCAAAACAAATTGAGTAGGTCTTCTCGACAGGTCCTCTTTGTTTGAACATTTTGTCTCTTCTCCAAGAGATTTCTTCAGATTGAGGAGTTGCAGATAAACTCAGCCTTATAGGCAATCCCTTCTGTGCTACCTTCACCACAGAAGAGCAACATCACCAGTCCAAGATTCAGTGGTTTACACTCATCTGCAGGCCAGCGGTCACCGTTTCAGGGATGAAGATGTTCATCCCTGAAAAAAGATTTAATTTTTGTGAAAAGAAACCCGTCCAATTGCCCCCCTCTTACAATGCTGTTACTGTGAGTATGACTCAGTCTGCTGGGAACAAGAAAAAGGCCAGCAGAGCACTAACGTTGTTAGGCAGATGGTCCGCTCTTGCATGTGAGCAACCAGTTTTGATTGTCACTGTCAAATTTATCGATTCACCATGCGAAAGTACTGCTTATACGTTTTTTTTTTTTTACATAGAACTCCTTAGACTGAGGAAGTCTCCCAGAGAAGAGACAAACCGTTTCAACAAAGAAGAACCCTTCAGAGGACGTACTCAACTTTTCTTTTTCTGTCTGAATTATTGAGATGCATCAGGATACAGCATATCTCCTTTGGTCTTTTGTGCTACGGATTATAGCTCGCTGACTTTTTCTGGTTTATATGAAAACGTGATCTCCACCATATCAGATTGATTTTTGTGTGTCAAAGCTGTGTCCAGCTTAATATTTGTGAGAAAAAGCCGTATCATTAACTGTTACGTATTGGATTTCTGAAATATGCATTCGTTTGTTGTAACTATACATGTAAACCAGGCTGTTTCTAAACCATTTCTCCACACAGCGGCAGCCCACTGGCAGTCTAGAGCTTGGATGATGGCCGCCCTGTGTGGGGGAGGGGGGGGGGGTGAGCAGTGCATACACAACTGTGATTGACACTGCTAACAGCCAATCAGAGCTAGACATTCATCCTGGATCTGATTGCTTGTTGCTAACTGGGAGTGTTGTATTTCAGCAAATGGTAGTAGGAGCATTGGGAGGAGCCAGAAAAGCTTAATTTTTTTCCCCCCACACATTATCTATATTATATTTTACTTTCAGGACAGAGTCAGTTTTAAATAATTATGTAAAAAATACATTTATAGAAAAGTTACTTACTGCAGCTTTATGGTGGTTATTTGGAGTGAAGGGAGGACTCCTAAAGACCTTTTTTGTCTCTGTGTTGACCCATCTTCAAGGGTGTAGTTTGTTGGAACAGCATCTTATCTGAAGCGGATAAGAAGCAGTTAGAAAAGCTCATCAGAAAGGCCAGCTGTGCCTTTGGATGCCCCCTTGACCCAATACAGCTCGTGAGACACAGAAGAAGAAGAACTCTGGCAAAAAATAACATCACTTTTAGACAATGTCTCTCACCCCATGCTTCTGTGATAGACTACTACATCCTAGATGCACAAAGGAGCATCATCACAGATGCAGGAGCCATTTGTGCTTCTTCTACATTGCCATTGTCCTCTTACTGCCCAGGCTCTTATTCGTTTTAATTATTTTCCCTTGTGGGAATCTGCATGTTCCATGTGCTTTTCACTTTGCTGCTGGTACACTTGAATTTTGTCTTTCCTAATCCAGCGCGTCCCGTAGCAGATAGACTTTGACTTCTAAAAAAGGATAAAACAGAGCAGCCTTGGAAAAACATGTTCAGCCTCCTGCTGTTTGACTCCACATTGTGACAGCTGACATGCCATTGGACAAACATCCAAAAATGCACCGGGATGTGGGAATTTAACACTGGTCCAAAACCCAAGTCATCAAATGAATAATGAGCTCGGGGTCGGGAGGAAATTAAAAGGGAGAGTAATAGAGTTCTCAAGGACGAGGGAATATTTTGGGAGAATAAATATGAAGCTTTGGTTTTTGGGCCAGAATCCACCACATACCACGTTGGATCTAAATCTAACAGAATATTGGTGAATTGCCTCAGGCTAGCTGTGGCCAGAGGGCTTTCTCCTGAACATTTGCATGATCACATTTAGGGCTGTGAATTAAAACATATTGTAAAATTCTAAGTGAGTTGTCAGATTTTTTTTAAGTCAAGGCATGATGTCTAATGATCGTGCATTTTACATTTACATACATGTATTATTGCATAATAGCTCAAGATCTATGTATTAGGGATGCTTTCTTAAAATTAGACATGCCTGACTGTCAACATGGGAGGAGATCAACAAAAGCAACACAGTGACTGACATCAAACCCATCTTTAGCAAAAAAAAAAAAAAGCAACTTTATTGAAATTCAAATTTGAGATAAAGAAGAAATGAAAATCAATGCTGGAAATTCAGAAAGTTACAGCACATCCAAACTGCTTTTAAAATCTGATACCTTTTGAGTGATTCCAAAATTTCTCAAAGCTCTCAAGTGACCTCAGCATCCTCAGCCCTCCTGTTTCCTCCCCTGCACGTTTTAATAAAGACTAATGTGTTTGCCGACATTAGCTCACTCTCATTACATTGATTAATGGCCTCCTTGCATTCGGTAAACAGTATGAGCAGTATTCCAATTTATTCAGGGAAATTAACCAATCATAATTAAATGCTCTGATCGTATTCTCTCACCTCTCAATGAACAGAGCCTTTTCACACAAGGGCCAAATGTGCCCTGATTAATTTTTTTCCTCATCGTCTGTCGCTACAGGGATGATGTAACCCTCGCTTTGTAAGGCGTAGCGTTCATGAAGGAACACAGCCCTCCATGTAATGGCTCGATTTTAATGGGTGTGTGGGAGCACACGCAGAGGACAGTTTTCTTCGGCGTATGCAGCTGACCTCTGGGAGACCTTCTTTCCTCGCTGGAAAGTCAAATTTCAGTTTTTCGCGGGTCAGATGTTGAAGAAAATAAAAAAAAAAAGGTGCCCTCAGTAAACAGAGTTGACCTTCAGTGGGTTCAGATGGAATCTGCAAAAGGGAGAAAAAAACTGTACCTTGAACTAAAGGATGAAAGGATTTGATTTGGGATTAGTTTTGGATGGACTGATAACCAGGTTTTTTTTTGTTACAAAAAAAAAGATGACTTTTCAAAACACAGTATGTGTTCAGATTGAAAGGATTAGGTCAAAGAAAGTGGCAGATGTTTGTGAAACTGAATCTGAAGTTGTTTCCATTCAGGTCTGATCACAACCAATGTCAGTCCAGTGCAGTCCAATCAATCCATTCAGATTTAAATGTTTAGCAAAATAAGACAAAATATGCAATACATACAAATCTATGGTATTAAGGCTGGACAATAAAAAAGTCTAAAAATACATAGAAATATGATTATATCTTGAAATCGTCCACCCATCAGTTCATTCATCCATCCAACAAGCAATTCCTACTATCCATCCATCTTTCCTCACTCATCCATCTGTCCATCAATCTACCTATCGCCATGTTTCTCAAAGCCATCCAATCAATGTCAACACAGTCTGTGGTTTTACAGGTACCACTGTTAAATTTCCTGATGTTTTGCTGCAGGTTAGAGCATATTTCTGATTCACGCTGTGCAGTGAAGAAAGGCAGCACAGATAGCTCTGCACTTTCCAGGAAGGCAAATAAAAGTTTCTGACAGATAAATTGAAAAGGTCAACATTTCAGCTTTTCTCAGTCTGTTAGACAGGCGGCATTGTGGCTGTTTGTAAAGAAGCTGTCAAAGTCATATGTCATGTTTTGACTGCTTTAAACCACTGAGAGCTCCAGGAGCGAACGTTCTCATCATCCTTCAGCATTCAATCGAAAGAAGGAAGAAATAAAAAAATAAATAAATAAATAATATACATATATATATATATATATATATATATATATATATATATATATATATATATATATACACACACACACACACACACACACACACACACACACACACACACACACACACACACACAAACACACAAACAGATAGATTGAAAGACGTAAAAAAATATTGCATACTTTGCGTGATGACTAAAAAATCAATGATTGAATTAAAATCTTACCAATATATTTAGCCCAGGTGGACCGGCAGATCGGGGCCTTGTGTGCAGTAATGAGGGGGGTGTTCTGGTTTGTAATGGGAATGAAGGGGCACAGCTGAGTGCAAGTAATGAGTGTGTAAAATATTTTTTTTCAAAGCAATTACTGAAAGAAGAAACATGGAAAGAAGTACTACATCCCTTCATGTCACTCTCTATTTTTCTGTGCAGAGCACCTTAAGGTGGCCCTGGAGGATTACCTGATGAGAATCCCCAAGGTTCGCATCCTGAGGACTAAAAAGAGGGAGGGTCTGATCAGGACTCGGCTGCTGGGAGCCACCGCCGCTAAAGGGGAGGTCATCACCTTCCTGGACTCTCACTGCGAGGCCAACGTCAACTGGCTGCCTCCTCTGTTGGGTGAGGGAAACACGTGGGGATTCACTGCCTAGTTTTTCAGCCTCTCATCTGCAAAGGAGTATAAGAACTTCCGCTTTGAGACATGTATTCTTTAAACACGTCCTTGTTAAACACCATTAAAGAACATAGAAAATAGAAATATTTCCTAAAATTAAATCAAAATAATAATGATTTAAACTAGCTTATTCAGCCCTAACTTAAGTCATTTCTTTTGTCATGCTAAACTAATCGTAGCATTAAACACACCCAATATCTTTGTTTTCAATAACTATTTGACATTATTACGTTATTTTTGGACATTTTAAGAATAAAATAAATGCCTCGAATCATTCAAGAGAAATCAAAAGCACACAAATGATGTTATTTATTTTAAATATGGCTTGTGTTTAACAATTTGGGACAGGTTAACAGTGAGGTTTTGGAATTAAGCAGTGAGAAAGTAGTTGTTTTGGTCTATATGTGAACTGCAAAAAAACTCAACCAGGCATTTTTTCACCGAAAGGTTCAAGTTAAATCATATCCATACATACTCTATACCATCCTTAAAAGCTGGTGGCTATCTCTGGCAGTCACTGGACAATACCAGAGCACACCCTGGACAAGTCTGTGGACAAATAATAATATTTTTGTAACTAAACTGACTATGTTAATTTACACAAAACAATAAATCAGCTTTGGTAGAAAAACCCTAATAGTGGCCAGTTTTTTTAACATTCAAATGAACAAGTAAAGCTCCTAAAACCGGAATGTCGTGATAAATGCAAAGACCTTTGTCATTAATTCATTATATGTCTTGTAATTTTGATGACTGCTGCCTAAAGTTAATGAAAACCTAAACTGCACAGTTTAAGAAAATCTAAATATTGCATACAATTAATAAAAATGGTTATTTTAAGCTTCTGAAAAGTGGTTCATTTCTTTGCTCTTGTTACTTGGTTGGGGCTCCTCTTGCACAAAATGCTGTATCCATGTTGCGGATAGGGGCCAGGACAAGGGCCAGGTCCTGCTGGAAAGTGAAATCAGCATCACCATAAAGCTTGTCAGCAGAGGGAAGCATGAAATGCTCTAAAAGGTCCTGGTAGATGGCTTTGATGGTATTGACTGTGGACTCCTGAAAAAAAAAAAGTTGACAGACACCAGCAGACCTTTTCCTTTTCCACAAATGTACACCTTTCAAAGCTACTCGCTTGAATTACTTGGAAGTTTCTTTCTTTCCATCTTATTGTGCTCAACTCTGGCAGGCCAGTGGGCACAATAAATGCAAGATGGCAATGCCATTGGAAATACGCTTCCACCAGCCAAGAGTTTTGCAGTCAGCAACCAAAGTTTGACTGGCCAGGTTATATCAGGTCATAAAAAAAAACGTGCATACATTTACAAAATGTTGTGATTTTCTTTAAAATAAATCCTCACTCCCACTGTCTCAAGCATGCTTCAAAACTCCTTTTTCTTTACTGTTAAACCAATGAAGTCACACACCATTGATACAAACACGTTTACAGGCACATCACCCCCACTGAGAAGCTGAGTGCCTCTGCTCCTTCCACTTGGATTTGCTCACAAACACATTCTCACTTTCTCAATTACCCTTTTTGCTATTTAGGACAGCTGTGTAGCTCTGCTTTCCAGGATGATACCGACCCACTTAGACTCATTTTACAGCTCTGGAACACCCACCCTTCTAGATGTTTACAAATCTATTAGGGATTGGACGGGTGTCTAAGACAACCCATGTAATGTGAACATTACTTATATAGCATCAATTCAAACTAGATTCTATCCTAGCACATTTTACAGGACAAAAACATCTAAACGGCCAGCTGAAGGAATAGAATCAGCGAAGTCGCAGAAACCCTGCCCTCTTTGTAAGCATGGAGTGACAGAGGAAAGAAACAACTTTGCTTTAACAGGAGAATAATAATGTAGAACTTGGCTTGGTGGCATGTGCACTGATTTGTTGCAACTAGCTGGGGGTTCAGAGGAAAGACAGAAAACATGGCTAAGCATACATTTAGTGTGAAAGAAAAACAAAAAGCACAGAGTTTTTTGCAGCAAAAGCTTAATCAATGACTTTTTCTTGGAAAAAGCTAAACTCAGAAACACTGGCTAAGACGTTCATGAAAGAAAACCAAAGGCAGCACAAAATAATCTGATCAAACAATGGAACAGCACTGCTGAATGACTGGTCCAGAAGAATAACCATGAGGAAGAAAATATGGAGACACTGAGAACATTCTCTAATAATAACCCATGGTAATTATTAGCATCACATATTGTGCATCATTGAAGCTATCTAATCTCTGTGTAGAAGTTTTAAAACATACAACTAAGTAAACATTCCTATGAAGTTTAATAAGAGGAAGCAGCATGATGTGAATCGATAACAAAACAGTTACATTCAGTTAAACTTAAATGCAACCAACATTTAAATGCAATCAATTTAAACTAACTCAAAATAAAATCTCTGTTTAAATGATCAAATTTATAAATTGTCTTTAGATCGAGATCGCACAACTTTCTGTTTCACGTTAATACCTTAGGTTCCATATCTCTCTGTGCTTTATAGACCGAATTGCCCAGAACCGGAAGACCATTGTCTGTCCCATGATAGATGTCATCGATCACGACCACTTCGGGTACGACACACAGGCGGGAGACGCCATGCGAGGGGCCTTTGATTGGGAAATGTACTACAAACGGATCCCCATCCCTCCTGAGATGAAGAGGAATGACCCTACTGAGCCTTTTGAGTGAGTAACAACAAACGTCAGTAATTATGACAGAGGTTAGCTTTAAACAATCAAGTATCTTCTCCAGCTTTGAGTTTCGATTCGACTAGCCTCATACTAAAATATACTTAACTTAATACGGTAGTTTGACATTTTGAAGTGTCCGTATAAAAAGGTGACTCAACCACAACAACTTCAACTTTTCTTCAACATGTTTTTTAAAGCTGGAAACATTATTAAGACATGGAAACAAACCAGCTGATGCTGAAAACTTGACCGAAACCAACTTTAATAACAGCAAATACAGAATACAAAATACAAAATAATTGTTTTCTTTTTTTTCTTTTACTTGATCTGCTCAGTTTTAGAGCTGTGGTTCAAGACAGACATGTCAACAATAAACTGTGTCCACTTTAAATTCTAATGTTTTGCATATCTAGGTATGTTCAAATGGACTGGCAGGTTGTCATATTATTCAAATATAATCTCAACTGTATATGAACCATACAGCTGATTCCATACTATCATGATTAATCAGGGCCTGCTGCTTCCATATGATTTAGGAAGGAAAGAAGTAACCAGGTGCTGTGAATGAAATGCTCTTTGTCAGTGTGACCAACTCTATAAAAGCAAAGATTTGATCAGTTTGTTGTTCTGTAGAGTACAAATTTGTGTTAGCACAATGCCAAGATATAAAGACATCACCACTGACCATGGGGAATCAACGGTTGTTGTTTGAAGTCTATCATACTTGACTAGAGCAAGAAAGATTTTTCCCTTTTTTTCTTTTTATTGAAATATTCTGGAGTAGAAATCGAGGCCACCTGGCCACTAGTTAAAGTTTGGCACTGGTTAATGCAAGCAATATTGGAAAGAAGTGCTTGACAAAAGTCGTCAACGATGACGTGAGAGACATAAAGATCACAACTACTAAGAGGCATTGCCGTTGAAGGTGTGGAGTCTGCTAATACGAGCTCATACTCAGAGTTTTCAAAAAAGGTCCAGTGCAAACTTAGAGAAAACTGGAATGAATTAATCAACTGTATAACTAAATATCATCATCATCTGCTAATATTGGTCAGTTGAGAGAAAAAAAATATCTATAGGCAAATAGTATTTTGAAGGGAGCAGATGTTTCCATATCTCCCTAAATATATTTAGAAACAGTCTAAAGCTACAGACTGGGGGAAGCCACACAAGGCAAAGTGTGTGTGGAGGGAAGAAATGGGCCATAGTCAGAGCTGTATGCTGTATTAGAAGGAACACAGCTACAAATAGTGGTCTATGCATTCCTTGTATGTCTATAAAATAGTTTGTGCCTCAAGATCAACTGAGAACCCTTCTGCAATTCAGCTTTATTCCCTCCAGGTCTCGTGCACTGGTTCTGTAACTGTTGATACCGGCCAGACTGAAATATTCCTCTGTTAAACAATTCAGCGTCAACAGAGTCTTTCTCTGAAGTATTCACGCATTGCAAGTGGCAAAAATGAGAAACCCTCATGGCACGCAACAAAGGTATTTATAGAAACTGTTGAATCATGTGGTTTACATACACAATGACCCAATTTTGAAACCAATAGCTCAAAATCCCAAGGAGGACTTTGTTAAGGTTCGACATGTAGCGCAGGAGTTAGAGTTCATCCTGCAATTGGAGGGTTGCCGTTTCCGTCCCCTGCTCTGACTGTGTCAGTTGTTGTTTCCTTTGGCAAGACGCTTCACCTGCATTGCCTGCTGGCGGTGGTCAGAGGGCTGCCTGTATGGCAGCCTCACCTCTGTCAGTCTGCCCCAGGGCAGCTCTGGCTACTAACATAGCTCACCACCGTCAGGGTGTGAATATGTAAATGACTGATAGTAGTGTAAAGCACTTTGGGGTCGTCGAACTGGTTATAGAGTAGTACAAGTAAAATATGTTGTATTTATATCATATTTAATAAATTTTGTCATAGTGGGAATAACATTTGTAATTTTGTACACTTTATGTTACAGTATTATTTTTATAGTCGAAACTTGATGAGCTTGTTACGGCCTATGTAAGAATGTGTGAAAAAAAATATTTTTATCACACATTCATCCTGTAACAACATTTGGATGGTGGATTATAGGTTTTTATCTCTTCAACTCTTTTTATTCCAAGATGAAACAGTTAATTGTACTAAATGCATAGTTTTCGAGTGACTTCCATGAATGTCTTTAGCATCTTCTATGTTGCTTTGATTATTTCCTGCCATGTAAAAACAGCAAAGAGCTGTCTGTTTTATACAGTGGTAATCTTTTGTGGTGTTGTGGAATGAAGGAAGCCCTGGAGGGGTTTCTCGTGACTGACTGTTCAAAATCTCCCCCAATTTGTCTTTAACTGATCCCCCTTAGGGACATATTTGGCTAGGGCAGACCACCTGCTGGGACGCTGCCGCCGCTCTTCTATTCAATCAAAAGCCAGTAACCATAACAATTAGGAAAACATAAATGCAAAGTTAAACATATTCCTTGCACTGAGTAATAAAGTTGGTGATGGGTAGACAAAGAAGATCAGCTTGTTCAGGAAATGCTTTTGCCAGAGGGATAATTCATTAAAGACTCAGACAAGTGTTTGTGTTTGCACTTGCAGCCCTAAATGTTTGCCTCAGGTGAGCGGCGACAACAGTCACGTTCAGCAGCAGCACAGCAGCTAACAAGCCCTTGACTAGGCAGCACATACTGTCTACTGTGGGCTAATTGATGGTGCTCTTTATTCAGCGGGATGTGATCGAACATAATGTCAATAAAAATACACGATCTCTTTAAAACCAAGGCCGTTTTTCAAAACTCAAGTATGTAAGTACATTCTTGTCTACTTGTTAAGGTGGTACTTGGCAATTGCAATTAACGTACTTGCCGAGAATGCAAGCACACAGTATGGGATCACAGCCAATATATTTTCCAACGTTTTAATAAATGTCCCTCTTTTACTTGGGAATTTCATTATTTTCGCATTTATAATGGATGATAGAATAAAAAAAAATGACTTCACACATGTAAAAATATACATAATTTATTAGGATGAAGTGAACTAAATTGAAACTTTTTAAAAAGAATAAGCTAAAATTTTATTTTTGATCATAAATGGGACTTTATTAAGCAAATAATGGGGGTTTACCACCATAATACATTACATTTTCAGACTTCTGGTACTGGTGAGATATGGAAAAATCATAAAATAATAAATAGTTCACACTCAGTTAAATTAGGTTTACATGTATAGCCTGGCATAGGGAAATGTGTATATTTTATATGTGTATATTTTATGTAAAGTGAAAGTGCTCTGTAGGATTGTTAAGAGTTATTGTATTAAGGTGTTTAATTTTCCTATTATGAATTTAAATGAATTTAAATTTGCTAGGGAAACAAATAAAATGAGTTTGTTTTGTAAGGAAAAACTGCAGTTACACAGTTTACAAAATATTTAACTTAAAACAAAAATAAACAACAAACTAATTAACCTAAATCCTCAAATGTCCTGAAAAACAATAATAAATTCCAAGCTGTGGTACCTACAACAGTTATCCACCACATATACTAATGTGCTTTATATCTCCCTTTTAGCTGCTAGAAATATACAAGTAGCTGAAAATGGCTGTGACTTGCTGAGATCAGGCTTTGGTTAGAGGGGAAAACACACTCCGTCCCCCTACTAAGCCTGCACAGCAACCGTGGCCTGTCAGCAAAGCTGTGCTGCTTGGATTTAAAAGTAGGCTCATTGTGGAACTAACTGCATATATTAAGTTTTGAGGTCTACTTTCTAGCGTAAAACATTTTGAAGATACTTTTTGTGGCAAATTAATATTGGTATAAAATATAATATATAAAGATTGGTGTTGCAATGCATTGTGGGATACCTTGTTTTCCCAAATATGCAGAACAATGCATCCTGGATAAAATGGGCGGAGCAAGAACACATCAGGGATTGTACTTGCTTTGATGTAATTAGGATTGGAACAGTAGCCACCTTTCATGAAGTTTCACAAGTACGTGAGTAAAGACAAGTACACATATTGAGAAATAGCTGAGTACCACATGAATCTTCTATTATTAATGTCAAAATATTGCACTCATTGATGCAAATACTCTGAAAGAAAACTATGCAGTACTGCTTTACATAATGAGGTCAAGCAATATATTCAGATAATTAAGCCTGAGTCTGATAAAAAAGGCACTTAAAACCATTGAAATATGAACTGCAATGAATGTATTATTAGAACACTGAATCCCCCGAGCATTCCTTTCTTTTTCTTTTATTTTTTTTTCTGCTGTTCCTCGAACTGCGTATTATTTATGTTTCTGTTACTTCACAAGTATGTGTATAAAGGTTATTTTCAAATGAAAAAAAAAAAACAATATTGAGAAACTCATAGTGTAGAAGTAGTATAGTAATTTTTGGTTTAATTGGTGAGAATTAATTATTTATTGCACTGAGCAGTCTCTAATTGCATAAACAACCATCCTGTAGATCTAGAAAAGGTGTTTCAGAAATACTTACTTATTGGTCTGCATCCTGGAAACAAAACAAATATGGTTCTACATTTCAAATAGTAAGTAGTTTATGCAATTAAGCCCCAAATTAGTCATACCTCTAGAATAAAAACATTATTTTCATTAAACCAATAAATTTGTTCCTGAAAGGTAATGTGATATGTTTCCCCAAATAGTTAATAGTTAATAATTTAAGAGGAGTATCAACTTAAAAAAAACAATATGCCTTTATTTACATTCTCATTAAAGATTCTATAATGCTTTTTAAATCCTCCAAAGTCAACTATAGGAATATATATGATGAAATATGGCCTTTGGCACTATGGAGTAAATCATTTATTATGAAATATTAGTTGTGTTCTGGTGCTATTTTTCCAAATCGTAAGAAAGACCGTTAGCGCCACTGTGACACCGCCTCTCCCCATGTGGGGTCGCCCAAGAGCTGCTGCACTGCAGCATGGGATCAAAAAAGAGAAGTGGTTGCCGCTGTGCAGATTAGGTGCTAAAAGAGCCATTTTGTCTCAACTTTGAACAAAATTGACCACGCGCTCCTTCATATCACCACTTGTTGGTGTTGTTTACTTGCCAGGGGCAGCGCAGTCAAGGTAGATACTTCCTGGAGGGGGCGGGAAATGACAGCTCTATGTAGAGCCTGGTATAGCCGCTCATTTTCCAGGACAGGGATGGGCTGCTGCTCAGAGATTAGGATTCAGTGTTGTGATTACATAGACATGCATTAATCAAGCAAAATACCACTTTGGACATGATTTTGATTAAGGCATATCATCATAATATAGTTAAAAGCTCAAAAAAGTAGATTTTGCATGATAATGGTCCTTTAATGTTTATATGGGCACACAATCTATTAATCCGATCATGATATGCATTTATATGCACCTGGCTTTATTCGTAACATGTCACTCTGACATGCATAGTTTCCCTAAAAAAGACTGAGAATAAGAAGAACTTCCGTCTGCTGAACAACAAAAAATAGTAATCAAAGCAGTTAATTTGTCATCTGAGCACCCAGTCTGGACATGCACCAGCTTCTAATTACAGTTGAAACGTTACTGAAGAAATAACAATTCTGAGTTTATTTAATGTTTCGAACATGAGCCCCAACAGTTTCCGTTGGAGTAATCCATTCTGTCTCTGCACACTTTCGGTAAGATGCAACCAATGTGTAATAAGAGCGCCCGTTGACCCGGGCAAATTGAGGTGACATACTGGGGCATTCCAATATTAATTTCTCTTCAGGAAGCTCATTCAACCACTAATTCTCCAAGAGCTTTAGCCATGGTCCGTCTATCAGGCCTATAAATGAGAGCTGGTATGTAGATTAACCAGAGAATCTACTTTTTAATTCAGTTTCATCTTCAGTGAAGTTCTGATGAATTCAGATCAATTCAGTTAGACCTGAAATATTTAATACTACTGGCAAATTTTAGGTTTAAATTCACCATCATCTTTCTTCTGACTGAAAGTGAGATTAACATTTTGGAGTCACCGAGCCAGAGTCCCAAACTGAATCTGTGGAGGAAGGTAAAGGTTAGAGCGATGGACAGGAGATCTTACGAAAGGCTGCTCAGCAACTGTAAGAAGAGTTTGACTGTTTTTAAAAGGATCCATGATTAGTTGAACATGTTGGCCTAAATATGTTATAATCTTGCATTTAACTTTAAAAATGCTGTTTGTGATACATAAAATTCATAATTACTTAAAAAATATGATGGGCACCAGCACCCCTCTCGACCCCAATAGGGATAAGCTTGTATAGATAGATGATGGATGGATGGATAGATGGATGGATGGATGTCGCCATTTTTTCACCCGGGCAATGTATGCTGGGTTGTATTGCGTTTGACTGGTGTAAATTTAGACAATGCCACAGGGCGTCGCTGTTGGCGGTAATTTCAAAACAAAAACAACTGAAAAACTGAGTTGAGTTGTCATCACTTTCCTCGTGAAATAAAAAAAGCCAGTGGAAGAAGACAACTTCTGAAAGACCCACATTTGTGCTCTCAACACTTCTCTCCAGAAGACTTTGAGTGATTTGTACCAACAAAATTGATGAAGGAGCTAACAGGTGGGCGTTACCCTCACAAGCTAAAACCAAGTGCCGTACCGACTATTTTTTCCCACAAAGCACCTGAACCCCACTGCCTTGCGAGTGAAAGACGCTGTGAGAAATATCAGAGACAGGCAACACTGAAAACCCTTTTGAATATTGAAGCTACTGCCACTGTACAGTACTGAATGTGAGATCATGGACCTGACACCGGACCGAAGACCAGACCCCAAATAGGTGTTAACAGCCCAAAGATCCGATTATTTTCTTTGTTTTTCACTCCGATCGTGAAATTCTGTGCATGTACACATAGCTAGTGTCTCTGAAAACAACAGATTCTCCTGAACCTTTCTCCCCTGTGATTTCATGTCAAAACAGTGAATGGAAGTGGGTGGATAAACTATTATTACTAAAACTGAATCAAGGGGTGTCACAGAATTATGAAAATTCAAAACCGTGCAAGTGAAACAACATTTTTTGGCAAAAAAACATGGTGGTACAATAGTCATGATTTATTGTAAGTGGAAATAATGAAACCTTTATTTTGATACAAATCTGAGGCTGAACTCACAACATTGTTTAATTGTGAAAGCAGATTTCTTCACACAGTTTAAAAAGACTCCTTGTTTTGGAAATTAAATGACTCCTTACTTTTGCAAAATAAGCTTGAAAAAGCTTCTATTTGCTGGTTGTAGTAAAAATTATAATCCAAAGTTATGACACAGTTATGACACATGACGTAGTATCCCATGATGCTGTTAGGATTCGAGGATTCTTCAAGAAGTCATAAAATGGCTTGAATAAAGTTAATGGCAATATTGCTTAAAAATGATATATATACTGCTCAAAAAATAAAGGGAACACTTGGAGTTTCATTGTGTTGTTTAAGTGTTCCCTATATTTTTTGAGCAGTACATATTTTTCCTGGACACAGATCCTGCTTCATGCTTCAATTCCCATCCAAGACAAAGAAAATATTACTGTCATTGGTGGATTGGTCACAAGCAAGTCTCAAGCCAAAAGCAAGGGTTAACTGAGTCTCACTCTTTTTGTCTTCCAGATCTCCAGTGATGGCAGGCGGATTGTTTGCTGTGGACAGGAAGTGGTTCTGGGAACTGGGAGGATACGACACGGGGCTGGAAATATGGGGAGGAGAACAGTATGAGATCTCATTCAAGGTAAAAGGAGATATACATTACACAGATATATAATAGTACACATATATTGAAAAAATATATATATATTACACATATATATATATACATAATAGTACACATATATTGTAAAAAAAAAAAAAAGATAAAAAGTAAACTCTTTTGCTGCCAGATGTTTAATCTGACTGAACTTTTCTGGTCTTAGATCATTTAAATGTGCATACAGCAGGTTTTGAAGTTAAATATTATTTATTTTCTTTCCCATACGTGCCCTTATAATTGCCCGATATGTTAAATGTGTTATCCTCTTTTTACTGCTGTGGCCTCTATAGGCTCTATTAGTCAGTTCATGAGAGTGATTTCAATTTCTTCAGTCAGACGTTAACATATATTTCCTTACTAGTGTTAAAATTATTGAAGTTTTCTTCCACAAGCTTCTCATAACTCTTTGCTGTATTTCTGGCCATTCCTGCTGACAGAACTGATGTAACCAAGGTTTTTTTTTTAGGCTTACTTTCTGTGGAGGCCCAAAATGATCATCCCTGTTTCTTGGCTAAATTCTTATTTCTTTTGCCTCAGATGAACTTAAATGTTGTGTATTAACCATCATCAGCATCTAGATTTCCTCACATTGTGTAAAGGTATGTGAATCTCGACATTTGAATAATCTAATAAAACAAATGACCTAAAAGAAATAAACTTTAGTCTTTCAAAGAATGAAAAAGGGTCATGTGTCATTCACAAGCCCTTTTATTTTGAAGTGTGGCCCTCAACAAGCTCTGTTTTTAGGGGCAAGAAAGCCACGTCCAATTCAGCCTTTAACTAGATCTCAGTTTGGATGCACCACAATCTAAATTTCTGAGTAAACATCGAGGTGAAGAGGTGCCATTGGATTCAGTCTATTTGGGTAATAAGCTAAAAGGTTTGGAAACTACTCATTTGACTAATATAGCTTGTTGAGACTTATTCAAGCTGTTAAAAGTCAGATGATGGTCCCAACTTTCCATAAATATATTTCTCAGGAACAAATACATCTATTATTCTAAAATATCATTAGCTTTTCCCCATAATGTCTCTTTTCTGTAGTCAAATTTGAAATGAACTGAATTGAGACATTGTTCTAGAAGTGGTTAAGTAATCAAATGTGTGTGCTGATGTAAATTATTAGGCAGAATTAGTTAGAAATGTTGAGTTTTAAACATATATATCCAAATATGTCTGCCTTGAAACTAACATCTATGTAAAAAGTGGAAATGTAGTGTAAATGAAACTGTGAGTGTGAAACGAATGATAAAGCTCCTTCTGGCCCAGTGCTTGGTGCGGTGAGTCTCTGATGTTTTTAACTCTCGTCTGAAGCTTTTCATCTTATTTAAGTAATTAGTGAGATAATATCCCTCACCAAGGTTATTATTTTAGCCAGGATTATCATGGTAAGAAATTATGCTATCACCAAATGCCTTGCTGTGCCTCCTAGGTCTACTTTATGTGCTCAGATATTCAATTTGGTTTCCTCTTTATTAAGATCCCCATTAGCTGATACAGCGCAGACAGTCAGTCTCCCGAGGTGAGGAGATTAACAGGCTCTCATACTAATCCCTACAAGCAAACTGCTGCTCCCACAGACAAACCAGACCCTGCTTGTATGTGGAACAAAATCATTTTGTCCGCTGCTTGAGTTAATCTGCAGCTCCGTAATGGCGACACTGGTGTGGGAGCGCTGAATGTTTCCAGCTCACACAGCGAGATAATGTCTGAACATACAGAGGCACCATGGCCTCACATGCACAGTGAGGGTTTGAAACTGTTTCCCAATGCAAAAATTCACACAGACTGAGCCGCTCTTCAGACGCAATTTAATAAATGAACATTAATTAGCCAAGATGTGTTTAATCAGCTGAAGAGATACAGTAAAAATCTTCTAAAAGCCCAATTCATGACCTAGATTACCTCGGTTATTATATCATTTTGAAGTTCAAAATTCAAAGTTTCCTCATTCGTTGTCGTGTAAACTTCCAAAGGGATCAGGGTTCCCATACGGTCTGGAATAGTGTTGAAAAGTGTGGAATTTGAATTTCTGGACACTGCTAAAACAAATAATTAAGGAACACTTTGAAAACACATCAGATCAAGATTGAAGAAAAAAAATGGAAAGAAAAACAAACAAGATAAATGTCCATACTGATATGGAATGGGTAATGTGGTAGAAACAAAAGGATGCAACATCATTTCATGAAAATGAAAATGATCAATCTACAGCGGGCTTGATCAGTCACAAAGAACTTGAAACTGAAAAATGCTGACACAGCACATCAGTCGAATTTGCTGAAATGTCATTGCAGCAGCTCAACATGGTGCTCGGTAGTTTGAACGGCCCCCACATTCTTGTATGCATGCCTGAGAACATCGAAGGCATGCTCCTTATGAGATGATGGAGTCCTGGGGTATCTCCTCCCAAATCCTGACCAATGGATCACTGAGCTATAGATTTATTCTCAAAACCTAACGTCAGTCAGGGTGCAACCGTTTATCCTGTACAGGTCTGTGGGTGCATCTATGGATATGTTTCTCCAGACACTGACCAACCACCAAACCGATTATAGCAAAACACGCTGCAGGCAGAGAAATGTTCACCACAACATCACCGGACCCCTTCACTCCTCTCACAGGAGCTCAGAGTGAAACCCATCTTATCTTCTGATAAGATAGATGTGAGTGTGGGCCTATTGGTTACAGGGCTGGGCATTGGCGTATTGGAGAAGCCCCAAAGGTTAATGGTTTGAGTCTCAGTCTGTCGCTCTGGCTCCCTGAGCAAGACCCTTGACCACAGATTGCTCTCAATGTGCCGCTCAGTGTTGGCAGCACACTGCTCCCTAAAGGGATGGGTGACTGACAAATTTCCCCTCTGGGGGACTGTCAACGGAAATAGGTATTTATTTATATTTTATTTATCTTTGAAAAGAAGAGGGCACCAATGTCGAACCTGCCACTTGTGGTGTTTCTGGCCGATGACAGTGGAGCTCCACAGTGCTGGGTGGTGAGCATATCAGTGCCTCAGGTCCAGCCTCATGAAGTCTGTTTCTAAAGGTTTGGTCAGCAAATATTTACGCCAAAGGCCCCTTGGTGGTCACTTTCTTGGGCTCCTGCAGTACTCATCCTCTTCCTCCTAGCACAAAGGAGCAGGTTCTGGTCCTGCCGATGGGACGGCCCTGTCCAGCTCTCCTAAAGTAACTAGCTGTCTCCTGGAATCTCCTCCATGCTCTTGAGACTGTGCTGGGAGACAAATCAAACCTTCTGCCTACGCAACCTCACTGAGGTCCAGGCATCGCCTCATGCTACCAGTAGTGATACTGACCTGGTTTACATGCAAAAGTACTGAAAAGATGTTAACAAAATGAAGAGGAAAAACAAGTCTGTAGCCTCTATCAGCAAAACTATCCCTGTTTTTTGTTGTTGTCGTCTCATTGTTACCCCTTTAGTCAACTGAGTGTTCATTTATTACCACCGTAACAGCTGACATTCATTAACAATCCCTTCTATTACTTACCTGACCTGATCAAGATATCAGAAGTTTAACTCAGTTGATGTTATACTCTGATTGAAGTGTTCCTTTCATTTTCTATATATACTGTATATTTCCTAGTCACAAGTAGGGAAAAAGAGCATGGAAGCTGTATTCCCTGTTTGGTTTTCTTTGTTCTGTCCTTTTTATACGCTCCTGTCTTTCCTTAGTTCCTTTCTTTCTCAATTTAATTTACTCCCTTACTTTGTTTTCTTTATTCCTCTGATTTTTACGTATTCTGTCCTTTTTTAAACTTTTTTCCTTCCAACATATTTTCCTACCTAATTCCCTTTGATTTCTTTCCTGCCTTTCTTAATCACTTCCTTCTTTTAATCCCTTTTCTTGCCTCTTTGTCTCCCATTCTTCCATTCCTTCCTTCCGTTCTTACCCTTGCTGTCCTTCCTTTCTTACTAACTTCTGTATAAAGTGAACACAAACTTTCAGAGCCGAGGATGTTGAGCTTAAGCTCACATCCATTTATGACTCTGCTCTTCAGGAACACACCTCTGTCTCTCTCTATCCCTCCATTTTGTCTTTGCCCTCCAGCTTTTCTTTGTATTCAGCTATTGTTTTGAAAGACAAAACCCTCTTTCCAGATTGCTGGCTGAAGTTAAGCCGTCTTTTCTTTGTTGTCCTTTTTGTCTCTCATGGTTTATTTTCTGCGTTGGAAGCCAAGCAGGAAAATTATGTCTCTTTTCTGTACTTTAAAAGAGGATTAAAGTCAGGAATTATGATATAATTTCTGTAATCTCACATAATGAGTAGCTAAATACTAAATGAAAACAATTGTTAAAAGATTTATTTCCACATTATTATGATTTAAAAGGAATTTAAACATTTGTTGAGTGAAATATGTTTCAGTAAAGATTCTGCGGCGTTTGATATATATATAAACTCTGAATTCAAACACAATTTTTTTTTTAATCAAACTAATATGTTGTCTTCTCTTGATGCCTTGAAGTTTTGTCTCATCGGCAGAGAGTGTCAAGTCCTTTAGATGTAGCTTTTGCATCTGCCCTTTCAATTTCACACCTCTTCGTAGACTTCAGATTACACATTCACTTCTTTCTGTAGGTGTGGATGTGCGGTGGTCGGATGGAGGACATCCCGTGCTCCAGGGTGGGGCATATCTACAGAAAATACGTTCCCTACAAGATTCCCGGTGGGATCAGTTTGGCAAAGGTAATGCAGCACCCTGTCTGCATGTTGTATGATGAAATGTTTATTCTTTGTGTTTGCCGTAGAATCTAGGCCCTAGGAGAGAGCTAGACACGGAAGAAGGTTGATTGTTGTGTTCCATTATCCTGCTAAAAGAACCAATAAGGACTAACCTTCAGTTTTCTGGAAAGGCCTCAAGTTCTATATTTAAATTTCATAGCATGCCAGAGAATTCATGATGTTATGTACCCTAATGGGGTTTGCAGCACTTTTACTTTAAGCAAGCTTGCTCAGGGTTCCTCCACCATAGTTAACAATAGAATACAGAATGTAGATATTTTAGAAATTATCTGGGGGGATTTGAAGCATGACGTTGTTATGCATTGACTCAGAATATGGGAAAAATTTAGACATAATTTTCCATTAATGTCATTATTATTCGTTTCACGACATCAGAGATACTCCATGTTCATTCCATCTATCGTTGAAGCATTTACCATTTGGGTAAACTATGGAGTAAAATTGATGTATTGTATTTTTTGTGAGAATGTAGGCAGTACTTTTGACCAGTTAGTACTAACATTTAACGTTAACATTTGTTCCTACATATATATGACTGGTAAGTTTATGGACTGAACTCAAATAGCGCTTTTCGGGTCATAGCGACCACTCAAACCACTTTACACAAGAGCCACGTTCACCTATTCCCACTGACACCAATATGCAACTCCTCAGAGTGGAGATTGTGTGGATAAAGACCCAAAGCTAGAGTCAGTTTAGCTATCTTTGGTATCAGAGAGATGTTTTAAATGAAGTCAGAGGAGACACCCAGTATTAAGCAACCGGATTATGTATATTTAGGCTGTGAGAGAGTGAGATAGATCAAAGCATTCAGTAGCTAACAGAAAGGCTGAATAGAGTACAGCAATCAATTATCATTGTTAAATCATTTGTAGATTAAGATCTTTTTTTTTGGAAAGGATTGGATTTGTAAATGTTGGCAGCCTTTTGGAAATCGTAGGTAAGTCAACGATTTGCATTTTCGGGGAAATTACGTCAAGAATAAAGAATCTTTATTGTCATTATGTGTTAACATAATCACATTTTTCATGAAACACTGGCTCAGAATGCACACAAATTATAACATACAGACTCAAAATGTCGTAATCTTTCCAATGTTTTTTTCTTTTTCTTCCTAAAATTAACTGCATATGAGCTTCAATTCCAAGTGCTTCGAAAAGAAACTGGACTTCTCTTGTTTCTTGAAGACATTTTTCCTCTCATGCCAAACGCTTCTTCATTTCCAATCTGAACAAACCTTTTGGCTCAACTTCTTTTTTTAAAAAGAAAAAGGAAACAAAAGAAGTCGAACTGGCTTTTTGTTAACCATTTATGTCCTGGATGATGGAGGATCTATGTTACCATTACACATACTGCAGTTTTAGTAATGCTAGCCACGCTAATCATCCTAATTGTGAATATGAGATATTAAAACTTTTGTATAATGTTAACCTTTTTGTTATTAATATATTTTCATGTTGCTATTATATTCAATCTTACATTACTGTTCAAAATTGGCCACAAAAGGTATTGGTAGATTGACCTTTCACAAAAAAGGACTTAAAATTCTAATTGGTGCATCGATATAAAAAGTTTTTCTTTTAATCAAAAAGTTAGTATTTAAAAAACAACTGTCCAGTTTCTAGAGACTTTCTTGTTAAATTATGTCAGACCTGTTCCCGACTTTATTCATAAGGGGTTAGTCAAAATACTAAAGCTGCCCTCCTAAAACCAATTTTTTTACTATTTCTTGAATCTGGTAAAAATAAGCAACATATCAGTCTGTTGGAATACGGGTAAAATAAATCCATCTTTACTCTGGTAAGATTAAAAGTTAGAACACTTCAGAAACTATTTCACACTAAAACGTCTGTTCACAATACAGGTAATAATCCACACCTGTAGCCGGGAGCTAGCCCAAGAGGTTTTGCTTCCCAAGTGCAAAATCTAAACACCAAAAAAGAACAAAACAAAACCACAGATTTTACATAAATACAGGCTAAAACAACATTTGGGTTTCCACATGAGAATCTGAATATACCCATGAATTAAAGCACACAAACCTCTGTGTTTCGGCATGCAATTAAACAAACGTGCAGGCTTAAAACATGAAGGAAGAATGCAGTGTGGTGTGCGTTCTCCGCTCTCTTGGTGGTCTTTTGTCTATGAGTAGTGAGGTGTGACCCGTGGGTCTTCTTTCTGGGCCTACGCAGGGGCAGCAATCTGCTTCAGTTTCAGAGAATAGAAAATTCTCTTAAAGAGCTAAATCATCTGAGATGTAGCTGAGCACCATTAATTATGTGTAGCCATTGCCTCTCAGGCTGGAACTGGGCTCAGAATGAAGGTTCAGCCCTTCTGTTTCATTCTGGCCAACAGCCTTTGCAGATGGGCCTTAGTAGGATGCCGATGGTTCTGAATTGGCCTCATGTTGCTGATAAATAGGACTGTTAACATATATGATCTGTTAAGCAGAAATTTTTGGCATTGTATCCTTATTTTTCACAGCTGTAAATGTCTTTCTTTGTATGAAAGGCCCAATTGGTTTAATGCTGCTGGCTCCAACTGATTTCAATATCTTGAGATTCAATATAGTAAACTATGCATTTCAATGGTAATTAATAATCTAATGTCATTGTATGATGCAATCATTGCTGAATATGCATTTAAAAAAAACAAAAAAACATAGCTATCACTTCACAAAGCGCTTTGATCGATTACAGAACCTCAAACGCGTGGCAGAGGTGTGGATGGACGAGTATGCGGAATATGTCTACCAGCATCGGCCCGAGTACCGCCACCTTTCGGCAGGCGACATGACGGCACAGAAGGAGTTGCGGAGCCGACTGAGCTGCAAGAACTTCCGGTGGTTCATGAGCGAGGTGGCCTGGGATCTGCCGAGACATTACCCACCTGTGGAGCCCCCTGCTGCTGCATGGGGGGAGGTAAGAGCCGGAATGGTTAGGCTGAGCAAAAGCTCTTTTATAGTTGAACAAATCACCCCTCAGTTATGTGTATATATTGATGTTTAACACACATGTTCACTGTTCTGATAAATATAACAATGGAGACTAAGCAATCAAAAAACGAAAGAAAAGACACAAACATTTTTGGAAAGTTAAAGACTGAAAGAAAAACAGTTTGTGATAAGGATTATATTAGGACACTGCCTCATTTATTCAAATTAAAAATGCTAAAGGTCACGCACAGGCTCATGACATACTGAGCTCCATCTAAAACCCAGTCGGATGCAGCCAAACCCGGCTTCGTGTGGACGGGGCCTTAGTTTGTTGAAGTCCTGATGTGTAAAAGTGAACAGCATGTTGAGGTCAAAAGAGCTTTCTAGGCTTTCAGAAAGAAGGCAGCTTGTGAGTTCAGTTTAATTCAGTTTATTTATACAGCACCTACTCACAGCACATGTCGTTTCCTATAAATGTACATACAGTTCAAATTTATATATATATATATATATATATATATATATATATATATATATATATATACATATACATATATATATATATATATATATATATATATATATATATATATATATATACTTTATGAATTTATGTTAGTATTTTACTGAGTTACTACATATGGAAATGTTAGTGCTAGCAACAACTGCCTTAATTCTAGGACATTTACTCACATGTAGGACTGCATTCAAAACACATTGTTTGTATGGTCCGATAGGATGTTTTTTTTTTTATTATTTTGAGCATCTTTATGTGTGAACTGTGTATAACAAGGATGTTAATTTATATATGAAGCTAGCCAGAATGTCCTGTTGTATAGGGGGAAAGCTTGTGCTTAAATATAAAAGTTTGGTGTGCATGCCAAAATTTATCCATACTGTGGTTTGTTCAGGCCTCAGAGAATGTTATACATTTCAGTAAGAAATACCTACACTTAAATTAGCTCCTCAAATGATCTTTGATTTTTAAGCTTAACTATTGTTAAATAAAGGGATATGTGACACTAAAACATCTATCTAACAACTCATGGTTAACATGTCCTACATCTACATGCCCCAGAAGTCCAGAAACAGTCCAAAATTCAGGGAAAATACAAGAGCTGTACCCCTATTGGGACATTGCTCATAGACCCCAATAGGAGTTTCAGTTTTGTTCTGTTTTTTTAGATTTTCCTTAATCAAATTCCTGCATGTTATTGAGGCCGTTTTACATGTTCCAGAAGAAATACGGCTGTTTAGATGGAGTGCATGTAAAATTCAAGCTACAAATTACTTAGAAGAAATAAGTGATGAGATATGTTTGAAATAATCTGAATTTCGGACCTCTCACTCTCAAGCTGTGGCTCCCATCAGGGGCACTGAGGTGCACAGCCGAGATCCAAAGAAAGCCCAGAGACCTCACATGTGAGCTAGACTAGAATCAAACTTCAAAGTTGTAGCAGGGAAGCTTATTCTACATTTCTATGTATTTCTAAAGATTAGTAAGAAAAGTAAATAAATTGGCTGTATGATAACAACAGTCTGTGCAAATCAAATTTCACGTGTCGATCGATTTTCTTGTCTTTAGATAAGAAATGTGGGCAGCGGGATGTGTATGGAGATCAAACATTTTGTCTCTGGGAGCCCCATCCGCCTGGAGAGCTGTGTGAAAAGCAGAGGAGAAGTCAGCTGGAGCCACGGACAGGTAGCTGCATGCGTATTTAATCAACCCAATACTTTCCATTTGCCATTCTGGATTTCATTTGTCTTGTTAGTTTTTAAATTCACACACATTAAAAAAGTCTTCCAAGAGCTGCCCCGAAAAGGCAAAACCGACTATACTGAAACTTTAAAAAATAAAAAGTAAAAAAAAGTAATGTAATTTACCAGAAAGTGCAGTTAATTCTGAACAAAACATTTGGTCTGTTATCCAGGAAAGACTAAGCACTTCTCACAACTGTATACTTGTAGAACTACTTTTTGCAGCAATAATTCAGTATTCTTCTTGGTCCTGGAGGAATTTTATCTACCTTCGTTTACAAAGGCAATTCATTACGTTTGGCAGACATTTGTTCCTTCACGGCTCTCTTAAGGTCCCGCTGAAGCATTTCAATCAGACCGAGGTCTGGGTTAGGGTTTAACTGGCATTAGATGCTGCTGATGTAGGTGGCCTGTATTTAAAAAATTTAGGCTTATTCTCTAAATTTTCAATTTAGAAGACCATTTAGAAGTCCAATGAAAATTTAATTTATGATCAAATTTTGAACATTTTTATCCCAGACAATTACGGACAATTTAGATGACATTTAGACCCATTTTCAACAAGAAAACGCTCAATAGGTTTAGTGCTACCTTTGATTTTGTTCTGTGCAGGTGTTGACGTTTGGTTGGAGGGAAGATATCCGTGTGGGTGAACCCAATCACACGAGGAAGGTCTGCTTTGATGCCGTCTCGCACAACAGCCCCGTTACTCTCTATGACTGCCATGGCATGAAGGGGAATCAGCTTTGGCGATACAGAAAGGTGCAGAGATGGAGAAATGCTGTAATTTGACTCTGTATATGAAATCTTAAACGAATCCAGGCTATGTTTCAGTATGATAGTGCTGTGATGCCAAATATAGGTGCTTAAAGTGACTAAGTCTCATATTTTGACCACAAAAAGAAAACAAAAAAACAAATCTTCATCTTTAGAAATAGAAATATATAAACTAAGTGTTAATCTTGATATTGTTTACATGGTCATTTTGGAGCCTGAAAAGATCTTTTCACCTGGTTCGATCAACAGAAAAAGAGTAGCTACTTTTACATGGACAAAAGTAAAGCATCATGTAAACAACCCAATCAGAATATTGTGATCAGATTAAGCTCAATCGGAATGAAATTGTATTACGAATGAGAGGGGTGGTTTATGGCGATTGATAATCTGATCAGCGTGCATATAAACGCTTGTCAGGATCAAGTTATTCCCAATGTAGCAAACTGACCCGAGTATGCATGTGTGCATGACCTAAACAGGACGTATTTCCGTGTTGTTGAGTGCCGGAAATATGATGGGAAGCAAAACTGTTGGGTCCAGATTCAACCTTACTGTTCGAAAAAAATAAAAGAGCTCAAAATTGTTATTTACTTAGTAACGTTTCAACAGTAATTACAACATTGTGCAAGTCCAGCCGGGGCGCTCAGAAGACAAACAAACTTATATAACACTGCTGTGTTTACTATTTTTGTAGTTTAGCAAAGACAGAAGTACTTCTTCTTTGTTTAGTTTTTTTTTTTTAGGGGAATTTGATAACTGCACATATCAGAGTGTTTCTATTCTAAATAAAGCCAGATGCAAATATATGCACATTACGATCGGATTAATTGATTGTGTGCCATATAAACGGTACAAATCAATTATTTAATCAAATTCATTTTAATCGGATCGTGACATTTTATGCATGTAAACATATTGTAGTGCCATCTGTCGGCAGTACAGCAGAACTTTCAGAAAGCAAGATGGCAACAATTGATGCAGCTACTGTCTCGCAGTAAAGTGACGGCTTGGCAGGGTTGAACACCAGCCCGATCTACTGGTTTAGGGTTACTTAAACTCTTTCTTTTCGCACCCCCGCTGGGCGTTGCTGACTCTCTTGGCTCCGTTGTTTCTCCTTGTTTCCTCATCGGATGCTTGCGCAATATTGTACTACTGGTCAAGTTGTTTACTGGAGCAAAAACAAAGTGTAAAACACATAAATAACATAATAAGACAACAGGGTGGGATTATTTGATCGGAAAACCTTTGTATGCCATAAGAGTGAGCTACTGGCAGAGAGATTTATAAAGTCATAGCATGTGATTAGGCCTTTTTTTAAAAGAGCAATAAGCTAAATTTCACCAGTAGGTGCGCTGTTGAGCAGTGTCTGTAGACCAACAAGATATGTAGCAAGCCACGCCTCTCTCTACCTCCAAAATCTAAGCCAGACCATTATTATTCATGGAGGTGAATAACAATGGTAATTTTACAATTTTTTTATTCAAAAAAAGAATGCCCTGAATGCACACGATGATCACGATGGGCACCAAGCACTCTGGGCTGCATTAGACATTACACATTAGGCATTAGTCATACCATATTTAACCCAAAAAGATACATTTAGTTCTCAACAAAACTATTTTTTAGTTATTTCTATCTAAAATAATGGAATTTTGCTTATTGCTCCTTTAAGCATACAATCCCCTTGGCTGAGTCTGCGCTTGTCTGAAGGTTTAAAACAGAAGGATGTAGCTTGAGAAGAAGGAAGAGTAATCAAAGGTCCTCTAACGGCATGGCTGCTTTGCTGTCCTCCAGGATAAGACTCTATACCACCCAGTCAGTAACAGCTGCATCGACAGCAGTACCAGCGAGCGTCGAGTCTACATGAACACGTGCGACCCCACCTCTCTGAGCCAGCAGTGGCTGTTTGAGCGAACCAATGCCACCGTGCTGGAGCACTTCAACCGGGGCAGCGACTGAAGTCATGGAGCAGCGAGACGAGACATCTTCCAAGGAGAAGATCATCAACGGTGATCGGCTTTGTTCAAGTGAGTGACACAATACATTTGGACAACAAGAAAAGAAGATGTATCCAGAAGTCATATCATTTGGATGATTTGCATGAAAGTTTACTTATATTTAAATCTCTGTAAAAGAGCTCATAAAAGAGAAGGTGAATCCCTTTCTCGTGCTCACAAACCTGGCCAATGAAAGTGATTTCTACTTTTAAAGCATTTCTTTGGCAATTAGTTTTGTTTTTAAATCCTGGTTTTCTCTTAAACTTATCTCTGAGTAAAATGAAACATAATTGAAAAGCATTAAGTAAAGTAAAAATGTGATAGTCCAATAAATAAAAGACAGTATAAAAATACCCGTAAATATATTATATAAGATTATGTAATCCATGGTATCCTAAAGCATTTAAATCAAAATTTGTATTCATTGTTTGTTTAAATCATTTAAATGTATTTCAGTACAAGCTGATATTATTTTATATGTCTAGTGCTACAGACTATCATAAAATTAACTAAACCATCAATAACACCTGCCAAATAGAGCCTAACATTGGGCACAGCAGGCCAGCTGTTGGCCAATCACCCCGTCTATAGCAGTTTTAGCTCCACCCAATGACTGTGATGGGTAAAATAAACAGATAAAGTAAATTCAGTATATGATGCTGAACAGGACTATAACATAATAAAAATACTGCAGCAATAAAACTAATATGTATGATGTAATGTATAGTAAATTCAGTTAATATAATATTATCATAAAGTAATTAATTTCTATTAATAGTTCCACGTTATGTGTTTAAGATAAAACATTTATTTATTTAGGGTAACTTTTAGGGAAACTAAATGTCTTTCCTACATGAGCTAGCAAAAGTTTATGCTTTATTGCTTCTCAACTAACAGAAACTGGTCTCCTCAAGATAAAACGTTTAATGTTTCATGGACATGCTCGTTCTAAGATTATTGTAAATACTGCTTGCAGGGTTAATTCTCAATGTCCATTTAACTTTGTAACAAGTTAATTTTTGACATCTTGAAAGTTTGTTTCAGCATGAGAGAGGGTAAAAAAAAAAGATCCTAACCTTGTTGCTTGTCTGTTTTCAAGATAAGACTGGAAGTTCCAAGACAGAAGTTTGCTGCTTCCCGATCTTTTCCCGTGGTACAGCAGAGATCCAGCGCCCTGGCTGACAGCTGAAGCGTTGTTCAGACCAAACGCCTCGACACCCAGAATCCAATCATACAGCTCAAGCTTGTGATGTGGAAGGAGGTAAAAGAGAGACACGCTTCCCTGAACACCAGCTACTCTTCACTCAGTCAATCTTCTGCCCACTGAAATTCACTTGCCAAGAAATATAGATAAAAAACTGATTTAATAAAAAAAATATCTGAAATGTGTTCTGTCCTTCTCCAGGGTGGGAGGACCGCAGCGAGATCTGTTTGACCTGCGGGAAACCTGAAAAGCTTTCAGAGACTTTCAAAGACAGCAAACATTTGCTGAGAGGCACACTCCTTTCATTAACAGAGTGCATCTGTCTGCACAGACTGGTGAATCTGAGGGGTGATTTGTTCTTTTGCATTCTTCCGTCTTGTATTTTTCTATTGTTGGCATGTTTTGTCATCCATGGTGCTAAACAGCTTTTAAAGCAGAAACTGAAAAATTGATTCCCTCCTGCCCAGTGAATCAACACATCCTTTTTTAAAGGAGCGACATGTCTTTTTTTTTTCATCTCTACAGTAGAAATGTAGTTGTTTTCTATTATGTAATAAAGAACCCAAATCAGAGACATAGAATTCACTGTGTTTGTGTGTTTTGCCACGCTTCACTCTCTGGAAATAAACTGTTGGCATTTAGACAGCTGGAAAGGAAGATATAAATACAAATTCTAACAGGGCAGAAAGGATTTAAAGTTGATTCAGCTTAATAAAAGTTTAGTTGGACCTGAAACTTAAAAGTTTAAGGCAGTGAAAACACAAGACATGGATAAAGAGGAATGAGACCTGCAGGGAATGAATAAAGGCAAGGAAAAATTACAACAGCTTGACAATTTGTAATGAAACCTAAGGACTACACATGGAATAGAGAACAAATGGAATGGTACACCTCTGCGACTCGTAGTAAATCCTTGATGATTAAGCTGAATTGTTGCTGTCAAGGGCTTCAAGGGGGCTCAGTTCATAGCACTGTTGCCTGCCTAATGACCCCTGGAGATAAGCACTGGCCCCCAACAGGACCCTGCAAGGATAATTAAGTAAAGCCCGTAGATGGATTTTTGTTTGTGTCAGGAAAGTAAGTGAACCAAGTTTCTAAGATTCTTGCTGGGAACATATGGGCTAATAATTATATTTTTCTTTCTTTAGCTGGGGACTATGGTATGATACTATTGCAGGCATAAATTGAAAGCTAATTGGACTTTGTCCTGAGAATGTTCCGACACCTATCCAAGAGTCTTAGTCAATAGGACTGATTGCAAATGATGTTAGATTTGCTCAAGCACCAGGGATTATAGCTCGAGTTGCCCAGATTTTCGGACAGAGTACAAATTTAGAATGGCAAGATCGGCAATTATTTTGGAAGATGAAAACGTCCTGGGAGCGTCATCTCAACATACTTCAATCAAGAAACACAGCCCAGAACAGCTTAGACGTTGCTTGAAATGTGGAGGCCTGAAGGTGCGCGGAAAGAAAGCAGTATTAGTAGAAAGGTGGGAAATGCGTTCCTTTCCTCTTGCACAACGGATCAAACGTGAGCAAGAAATCCGCTGAATCTACGTAGAGTAATAGATAATACAAAGGAAAACATTGTTTATATTACTGGCTTATTCCCAAAAAACAGATTTAAAAAAGCTTATTTTCTAAAGCTGTAAAGTCAATTGTCCCGCTGTAATAAGACACATCACATCTGGCCTTCACACAACCCTCCTCAGATACAGACACAGACAAGCTCACATACACACAATAAAGCCTCTGCTGACAAGTAAATAGACCACCAGCCCATTTTATAGACTTGTTTCAGCACTAGTGTGCGGTGTGTTTATGATAATAATGTTGAGGGATGTCATGGATTCTTTTTATTCTGCTGACAAAAAAAGCCAAATAAACGTACCTGCACAGATGTTGTAGTCGCTGGCATTGGTTCTGGGAATTCAGTTGTTGGCCCCTTACCACCGACAAAATGTAGACAGCAGATATAGGCGTCTTTGGCCAAAGTTTCAACAGTAAAGCCCTCTCGCTTCCAAGCTTGTGTCCAACGTTAACATTTCTTGGCATTCCCTTTTGGGGTTTAGGAACAAAAATGATCAAGATCACCATATCACAAGTCACTCCAGCAGATACTAAAGCAGCAGTGTTTTGTTGATACCGCGTGCGTCGGGGCGCTCAATGTTTGTCTGAATCTAAAATGGCCATGGTGCATGCACACTCTTCTGTTCTTAATGTAGCCTTTTGATTTCATTTACAATCAGCCCTATTTGGCAGGCTCAGAGATTAGCAACCTGGAATAAACTACTGCTTAAAGCTGTGGTTGGTATTCCCGTTCAGAAACATTTTCTGCTATACTGGGTGATAAGAAGAATTGCTGCACGTAAAAGATACACAGCTGTTTAGAAATTTTTACAGAAGTGCGGCTTGATGGGAATGTATCTGATGAAGCAGGGGAGCTAGCTGAGCACTCTCTGTTCAGATCGCACGGCTACCACGGAGAGGAGGAAAGGAGGAGGCTTGGCAATTTATCTTCACAACATCTGGTGCGTAAATACAACAACGATCAGATCCTTCTGTTCCCCTGACCTGGAATATCTAGCAGTTAAGAGCAGACAATTCAAACTTGCTAGATAGTTTTGCTCTTCTATGATAAGTGCAGTGTACATCCAGCCGAAAGCTAATGCTAAGTCAGCCCTTGAGGAGCTTTACTGCTTCATCACCAGTCAAATGAACAGTAATCCAAATGCTGCTGTGATCATTGCTGGGGACTTTAACCATGTTAATCTAAAGGTTGTGCTCCCCAAGTTCCATAAATTAATTAAGTTCCAACCAGAGACAATGATATATTAGATCAAGTATACTGTAACATCCCAGCAGCATACAAAGCTGTTGCTGCTCCTCACTTTGGTTAATCAGACCATATATCTGTGGAGCTGATTCCTGCTTACAAACCACTGCAGTTTGTAAGCAGCGGGGGCCAGACCTGTGATAAAAAATGTTTTTTTAAGGTTGCGACTGAGGAGTCCGGCTCAGCTCTATTGGACTGTTTTGAAAACACAGACTGAGATGTGCTTAAAGTGGATTCTGACTTAGAAAGTTACACATCATCTGTGCTGTCTTATATCCACTTCTGCACTGATGCTGTCCTACCCAAGAAGACAATCAGAGTATTTGCTGACCAGAAGCCATGGGTAGACACCACAGTGCGGTCCCTGCTGAGGGCCCATGATGGAACATTCAGATGAGGAGACAAATTGGCCTACAGCAGAGCCAGATGTGAACTTAAAAAAAGGCAAAGCACAAGTACCACTTTGACAGCAACAACCCACGTGATATGTGGAGAGGCATCAGAACCATCACGGACTACAAATGCAGCGACCAGAAGCCCAGCAGTGACCCAGCTCTCCCTGACAACTTAAACAGCTTCTTCGAACGCTTCGACTCTCCAAGCTGCAGGGAGCCTGAACATTTTCCCCAGCCAGAGGAGCACCATTAGCCTCTCGTCCTGCAGCTGCATCAAGAGATCTCCTCCTTGAAGGTCAACACCAACAAGGCTGCAGGTCCAGACATGGTGTCAGGTCGGACGCTTAAATCATGTGCTGACCAGCTAGCCGCAGTTTTTCTGGATATCTTCAATCTGTCCCTGCAGCTCTCCGCGGATCCTGCCTGTCTAAAAAACATCCATCATCCAAAAAAACAACAACCGTAATGTGCCTCAGATATTCTCGTCCTGAACTGCAGCAAATCAAGGATGCCATCCCTGCTGGCCATGACGGCCTGCAGCTTGCCTACAGAGAGAATCACTCCACAGAGGACGCTGTCTCTTAGCACTTCACTCAGCTCTGACTCACCTGCATCATCCCAATATCTATGCTAGGATGCTATTTGTGGACCTCAGCGTTCAACGCCGTGCTACCAAACATGCTGCCTCTGAAGCTCCACAACCTGGGATTATCAGCACATCTCTGCTCCTGGATCAGTGACTTCCTCACCAACAGGGCCCAGGTGGTCAGGATAGGGAAACACACATCTGCCTCTCTGATCCTCAACACTGGAACTCCACAGGGTTGTGTCTTCAGCCCTGCTCTCTTCACCCTTTTCACTCAGGACTGTTCTGCTCTCCACCCCACAGACACAGTAGTGAAGTTTGTAGATGACACCACTGTGGTGGGTCTCATCTCCAACAATGATGAGACCCATTACAGAGATGAGTTCCGCAATCTGACACAGTGGTGCTCCAGGAACAATTTGATCCTGAACACCAGCAAAACTAAAGAGGTCATAATAGACTACAAGAGGTCCAGGGAGACTGAACACGCTCCTCTGTGCATACATGAGGAGGTGGTGGAGTGTGTGGACAGCATCAGGTTTCTGGGCACCCACATTTCCTCTGACCTGGTCCATAAATACCTCCGACCTGGTGAAGAGGACCCAACAATAACTCTTCTTCCTTAGAAAACTCAAATGGTCTGGACTTTTCACTAAGCTGCTAAAAAAAAACTTTATATGGCTACAATACAAAGTGTTTTATGTCTTATCAGAACTGTGTGGTATGGGAGCAGCACAGTGAAGGAGAAGAAAGACTCAGCTCAGGTAATGAAGACAGCACAGGGAATGCCGTCTGCAAGATCTGGACTTGGTTTATGCTGCATGAGTCCAGAAAAGGGCCAGACACATCGCCACAGATTCCACTCACCCAGGACATGCACTGTTTTCCCCTGTCCCATCAGGTAAATGTTTCAGAGCATCAAATCCAGTATGAGCAGACTTAGAAATAGCTTCTTTGCTTAAAGCTGTAAGGACTATCACAGTTCTGGATATTGAGGTTTGAGTATATTGCACAAGATTTACTGCACATTTTACATGATACAATATCAGTACTGTGAATGCATATTTCTTTTGCACGCTCTTAACTATCAGAAAGGTTTTATTGCACAGTTCTGCATATCAGGTTTAAGAATATTCCCCAAGATTCACCACAAGCTGAATCTTTCACCAAAGAAGCTTCAAGTGACGGATGCACCCGACACAATTGATCACGTTTAGGTGGGACTGACTTTTGGAACTCAGTGCAAGTACTAGCAGACCACAAAGACTGTCTGATCTTAAACAAATACATAAATAAATAAAAATAACCCCTGCACATATTGTTCGCTGTTATTAACCTGCACCCATTGCTTATTGTTTTGGTAACACACGGTGACAATAAAACTTCTTGATTCCAGTGTTGTAGTCAAGTCACTATGCCTCGAGTCTGAGTCCAGGTTCGAGTTACCAGTGTTCAAGTCCGAGTCAAGTCCAAGTCTTTAAAAAAAAATCCGAGTCGAGTCCACTACTCATCCGAGTCGAGTCCGAGTCGAGTCACTTATTGATCCAAGTTCGTTGTAGGAACATGCCGTGACGTGTGATGTATGACATGAAGCAGTAACATTCCATTGCACTAATAACTCTTTCGCTGTAGTTACCCTGGTTTTACTCGGTAAAACGACTGCTTTTTCCAAGTCTAAGACGTCTCCTAACCCTGGTTTTTAAACATTGTTGTTATGGAACGTGCAACAGCGACTCGAGGTACGCTGATAGGCCGCATATGAAGGATGTTAAAGCCGCAAGCGCTGCTCCGGCCTATTGGCCACCGCCGCGGCTCCGGCCGGCGGGCGGTGTTCGCGCACCGCCGCGGCTCCGGCCGGCGGTGCGGGACACCGCCGCGGCTCCGGCCGCCCGCCCGCCACCGCAGATGCTGTCACGCATTTTCCTCGCCCGTCCACCGGGCGATTCCCACAAACGCGTTCGGCAGCGTTCCCCCATGACTCACAACAAATCTGGTGTGGATCGGTCAATGCAGCGAGGAGATACAGCCGTTGGATAATGATAATGCATTTGGCCACCGGGCCGGACTAAATTGTTCGGCGGGCCGGACAATTTAGACCGATTCCTGGACGGTGACTACAAACAGAAAAAAAAACAAAAAACGGCCGATGACGCAATGAACGCCGAGCAGGAGAAAAACATCGACTTACCTTTCTATCAACTCGGCCCGTTTCCCAGTCTTTCTAAGCCCTCGACACTCAAGCCATCGTTTGAGCTGAACGTTGGTATGTTGTTCCACAGTTCTACCAGTAAAAGGGGCACCTGGACATTCTTTTGTGAAAGTTTAACAGCTGTAAAGTCGGTCATATCGTTGTATCTGTTGCATGTGTAATGGCTGGTTGCTACGTGCGCTCTCACACTGTTTGCCCAACCTTAGCGGCAAGGGGCGTTGCTCATGAGATGGTGACGTCACGTGCGCGGTACGACATTTAGATATTAAAATCATACATCAAATAATATTCTAATGACATATTAAAATTATAGCCTAATGATATTAAAAAAAGTCGAGTCTTTTTCTCAATCTCCGAGTCAGAATGATCTGAATGTAGGAGTCCGAGTCCAAGTTCGAGTCATCAGTGCTCAAGTCCAAGTCAAGTCACGAGTCTTTAAATTTAGCCATAGCTCTCAACTCTCACGCATTGACCGTGTGACACACGCATTTCATCAATTGCACACGCTCACACGCATTACTTTGAAAATCTCAATCTTACAATCAAAATCTCACTCTTGAAACGCACGCGTACGGACGTTTCGCGTCATGGCGGAACCAATTTGCGGTACAATGGTTTCCGCACGTCCAGTAGTAGAGGGAACACAGCTGCAAGGACCGCCGCCGCGCAAACAAGTTTCCCTCATCCAAAGTGAAACACTTCTACGGTCCGTGTTGCGTGCGAATTAAATGGTAAGTCGTCATGTTTTATTACAAACTGTAACATGAAAGCAAACTTTCGCCATTAGTTTCCTTCTTTATCGAATGATGTGAAGTAACACAGTAAGATAGTCCGTTTAAAATAGTGACCGTCTTGAATCGACCAACAGCACCACACCCCCCCCCCCCTCCCCCGTCGGACAACAATCTCACGCTCAACTGTCGTCAAAAGTTGAGAGGTATGAATTTAGCTAATGACTCGGACTCGAGTTCGAGTCTCGGACTCGAGTACTACAACACTGCTTGATTCTAGAATTATTCTGATGTATTCATGTAACGTCAGTGTGCGTGCTCGTTCCTTGTTAGTTTGTGCTTGCTGGCTGGGCATGCACACTTCTAGTGTTTATGTATCTAGTTAGCTTAGCGGTTAGCTTTGGTTTTAGCCGTCCGTTGTGGCTTCGCTGCTCTCACTGTATACATTGAACATGGCTTAGACTCACAAGAAAGAAACCAGGTACAACTTTATGAGAAGAAGAGGAAAGCCTCAGTAGAAAGAAATAAGACCAGAGTGGATTTGGGAGATTTTTCTAACGTGATCCCCCTGAGGAGCGGAAGGGCAGGTAAGACGGTCTTACGCATGCACGATGATTCAAAAAGTAACTTGGGGAAACTTCTTGAAAAAAATAGCTAATTCTACCTTTAAAGAATGGAAGCCCATCCTCCTAAGAGCATTCCAAGTCAGATGCAATTGATCTGCCCACACCACCTCTGGGTCATTAGAGTCTAATATTTGTTAGTTGTTTCTTTGATCATGTGAATCCTGATGAAAACACTTATGTAATTTCTTTCTTATGGTATGATAACTTGAAAATCAGTTTGATATTGTTTCCATGAAAGGGCAAAGGCACATTGGTAAGTAGATCTCAAAGTGACATCTACATAGAGGATAGGACCAATGATTTCCCAGCAAAACACCACAAAGCTGCTTTCTGACAGCGTCACAAAATAATTGACTCTTTCTTGAATCCGAATGTGTCTACCTGACTGTAGTGATTTTATTGTGTCTATAAATGTGGTCTGTTTCTATTGTAAGTGCCTTAAGATTAATTGGTGCAACATAAAACATTATTTTATTGTATTGTATTTAAATCAAACACACTAATCTCCATTAACATGAAAAATATGATCCTTTATGTTACCACAGGACCAGGTTGTATCTTATCATGACATATTGTAACCTGCAAATGAAATGAAAACAAATTCGTAAGTGTCGCACAGACGTATGGTGAAGAATATAGGGTGACATAAAATAGAATAAGAGACCATGGAATAAACCATAAAGTTAAATTGGCGCGTTCAAATACGGCAAATTTCAGAGCATTTCAATTGCATTTAAAAAATCTGTTTTATGGTTTACATTGAACCGTTATTGTCTGGAGGACTTTAGTCAGGAGTGATACATTATTGGCTCTTTAATATGATTTTTCTCACGATGTTGCAGGTCGATGGAGAAGATTTATTTACAAAAACACTCAATAAGTTCTGCTGGACTTTACAGAAGTCATAAAGGCAAACAGCTGAATTTTCCCACACAAAGTAAGCTGAAGGATTTCAGAATCAGCTCAACATTTAAGCTACTGGGTTAGTGAGATAAACATGTGGGCTGAAGGCAGAGGCACTGCCAAGTATCTTGCTCAGGAGCATCATATCATGGCTGACCTTAAAAGCGGAATTCAATTTATGGCATGAAAAAAAACAAGAAAATTCATCCAGATATGTAATATTATGCTGAATGCAACTAATGGGAAGCAAAACAAGCAGTAAAAATGTGAAATCTAGTTAAAGCATCAAATTCAATGACACATTTCCCTGCAAAATGCAATGTGAAAGGCTGCAGTTTTAAAATACAGTGCCATGAAAAACACATTTATTGTGTTTCTTGTTTTTTTTACATTTTATTGTGATGTAACTTTTAATTTTTCAGATAATCGAACACATTTTAATACCAAAGATAACCTAAATAGATTCAAAAAGTAAATAATGATTTTATGTATTGCTGATTAAAAATTAAAAGCAAGAAGACCAACTATTTTTACTCATTAAAAGACAAATCTGTCTAAACTGGCCTTTTAAAAAATTGTAGATGATTAACTCCATCCCCCACCCCTACGCTCAACTGATGCTTGTAATATAATAATGCATTTTTTAAATAAATCAAAAGGATTTATCAGTGCCTGTCTCCTATCTTCTCATCTCTCTCCTCTGAAACCTTTCCTCTCTGCCAGCCATTTTCCAGCTTCCATCTACCAACCTCCTCCAATATGTCCGACCTTATCAGCAAATCTAAATCTGCCTCCTTGATCCCATTTAGTTTGCCCCGGTCAAATCCTGCCTTCAACCTCTCCTCCCCTTCATAACTGCCATCATCCATTCCTCGCTTTCCTCTGGAATTGTTCCTTCTCTTTCCAAAACTCCTATTATCACTCCTATTCTGAAGAAATCGGGATCTGATCCAAACAATTACAACAATATCCGTCCAATTTCAAACTTACCTTTTATCTCAAAAATACTGGAAAAAAAACAGTTGCTTTTCAGCTTCACTCCCATTTAACTCAAAACAACCTCTATGAACAGTTCCAGTCTGGTTTCTGTCCCCGCCAAAGCTCTGAAACCACTCCCTTAAAAAAGACCAATGATCTTTTGATAGCAGCTTACTGGTCTAATTTCCATTCTCATCCTTGTCAATCTGACACAATTTCTCCTTCCATCCTTCTCCGTAGATTATCTACAATTGGCATCGCTCATACTCCCCTAGACTGGTTTCGTTCTTACCTTTCTGGCTGCACTCAGTTTGTTTAGATTAAGTCTTTTTGTTCTATTTCCTCTCCAGTGAAAACCGGTGTTCCCCAAGACTCAGTCCTGGGACACCTACTCTTTATAATTTACACTCTTACCCATGGCAATATCTTCAGGAAATTCAACATTAACTTTCACTGCTATGCAGATGACAGCCAGCTCTAACTTTCCTGTAAGCCTAAATTTTTCACTCCCACCTCCTTCCCTAACCTCCGGTTTAACTGAAATAAAATCCTGGTCTTATAACCAGTGACTGTTTTGATGTGTTTCTAATGTTTTTATGTTTTCATGATGTAAAGCACTTTGAACCGCCTTGCTGTTGAAATGTGCTATATAAATAAACTTGACTTGACTTGACTTCATTGGTCCTGAATAAAGCATTTATATTAGAAACAAGGTAGAACCCCATTGTTTCACCCTTGAGGTGCACAACAAAAAAGGAAGCTGAAGAACAGACAGAAAATGACAACTCAGAAAAATATTTCTATTCTTCTGCTGCCTTTTTCTCTTGATTGGAGCTAAATATTTCAAATATAGGGGTTTATTCAATCTGCTGAGGAGAAACTTTGTGACATCCCTGTAATATTTTTAGAAAAATAATGCCATGAAGACTTGATTCACATATATAGTGAGCATATTTTCTTGAAGGAAACATAATAATCTTGCAGTGGTGCAAACCTTTCAGCAGCATGTTTGACTGCTCAGCCTTTCTATGAGTTCAGATTTCTTATTGGAAAACTGATAAAATAGAGCTCAAACAAACTCATCATCTGCTTAGCGTCTCCATAGCCAGCTAAGATCTTCCCAAAAAGGAAAGCAGATGCCAGGTCCAAAGTTCATTTGCCAATTCCCTTTCTTATTGACAGAGTGAGTCATTGCCCTGAGCGGCAAATTCAATACCTGAGAAGTTATTGGCTGTCTAATACAAACAAGGGCAAACACAAACAGAGGAAGCCTCTTCAAAATGGGTTCCTGCCTTGTAGTTTGTGCACACATAAAAAAAATAAAAATAATTTGTTAAAACTGGCAATTTTACTAAAGTGCTCGCAGAGTCAGAAATCTAAATAGAAAAATTGTCAACATGCAATTTTGGAGTCTCCCTTTTAACATCGGCAGTGAAGGACACAAAACGGCATCCAACAGTTTGCTTCACAGGGCAATTTGTCATCAATTATCATTATTTTTACTCTCAATGTTCAATGTTTTTATTTTAGCCCCCTTTTAATGCATTAAAATCACAGAAAAATAAAGTGCACACTTTAGAGGCTGCAGGAACTTCAACAGAGATGAGCTGCCATGCAGGTTTGTGAACTATATTTATTGAATTTTCTAATAATAACCATGGCCATGACAAACTTTCCCTCTAGGATACGAAAAGTAGAAGCATTTAAAGTTAGCTCTTGCATTTAAGGGGAGCTCAGACTGCCGTAAATCGTCACTCTCGGTTACATGACCCATTCAGAGCTGGAGTTGCACCTTTCAAGTTACATAGGTGAGAAGGGCAGCCAGCACTGAGCATCCACTACTGTATAGTGGCCTGAAAAATTGTTTGATATATCTGAAATTGATACTTTGGTCAAAACTTACACAATGCTGTTTTAAAGCACACTTGGTTTACTTCTGATGCTTTGAAAAGCTGTGCAACTTTAACTCAAAAGAATAATTTAATTTGGCAAAGAACACTAAGCAATTTTGAAGAAAGAGTGAAACATTTCTTGATTTTGGTGAGAATAAACAAACTTCTGCCTTAACCAAGAATATAGTAGATGATCAACAAAATTCTATTTGGATGTTTTTTTTAATTTTAATATGTTACATGTGTGGGGCCCTGTTTTTGTCTTGGATCTATTCTGATTAAAAGATATGTTTCTGACAAATTTCCCTCCAATATTTGAGAACAAAAATTTCAAAAATCCAATAAAAAAAAATTCCAGCCCATGGCTTTTCCATTTCAGAAAGATCGGAAGCAATTACCCTGAGTCAAATTATGACAACAAAGTGCTCTGGTAAACAGCTCTGCTTGGTAGCAGCAGCTTTTTTTTATTCTTCATGTCATGGATGTTAGGAAAGTTATTTATTTATTGTGGGAAGCTTATTTGTTACATGTGAGTCTTGATCTGCCCCACCTTGCTGCCCTCACTTCCACAACAAGCCGGATTGAACACACCTGCTCCCAAAAACCTCCACACCTCCCGGATATATCTATTCACTGCGTTTCCTTACCTCCATGCCAGTTCATCTTTGTCTCTAGCTGTATCCATTCTGGTCATTTCTCTGGTATTTTTGATTCCCTTTACTGCTTCCTCTGCCCAGTGATATGGATACATTTGTCTTTCTTGACTGACATAATGTGTACTGATCTTTGGTTTGTGAATTAAACCCTTTGAATCTGGAAAGTATGTGAAATGCGCATTTGAGTCCAGCCTACCTTGTTTCCATTCAAAGGATATATATGTGAACTTCTGAATCTAAAGGAAATTTGAAAGAAAAACTGGCATATAGCAAAAGTGAAATAATTGTATTAACCCTAAATGACCTACAACACGTACAGTTCAGTCTGATTCAATGATCATTTGTCTAAATCACATAACTTAGCCTTCACAAGCTGAGTTTTAAAACAAATGCTTGAATGGGTATAGGATACTGTGTTCTCGCATTTTCTTTTTTTAATTTATTCCTTTGGTTTAATGATCTTGTATAACTTGAATTAAATACGATCCTTTTATTTACATACATTTACCTTTTTTCTGGGGTATTATTTGAGTGATCTGAACATTTTACCCCACCAGCTAAACCAATCATATACAGTCTGATTTTAAAATGAAAAGTAAACTAATTACTAATGCCAGACCTTTGTTAGTAATTCATTGGATTAGTAAATTATTATTAAATGACAACATAGGGTGTCATTTAACTTAACTTTCTGCTACATCCAGGTTTATATTAGAATCCAATTATATATGATTCACCAGGCTGCTCTCACCTCTTTTACATAATGTATGGATATCAGAGTGCCGGAAATGGAGAGTTGAAAGCTGGAGACAAAACCTGAAACACAAAGTACTAATTGAATCCTGAAACCAGCAAAGAGTCATACATATTTTCCTTTAGGGTAAACTTTTATCTTTTCTATGTGCAAATTTGTTCGCAGAAAAAACATGAAGGTGAAAAGAATAGTATCTTTTTTGTTAACCGGGCTAATGGAAGTATCGGTTTCATGTTGGAAATATAACCGGCAGAGTCTGAGTGCGACACGCAATTCCCTTTACCAAAGGTCTTTTTACTTCCTTTCTGAAATGCTTCTTTTCAGTGTAATGTCCAGACTTTGATTCACTGAGTCCAGGGAGCTAGAAGAAATGTGAGAGACCTGCTTAACTCATAGCTGAATAATTACACCTTACCTACATCCTCAAAGGGCTTCTCTGCTATAAATGGCTCCCTGGTCTCATACAAATGGAAGATCATGGCTGCTGCGTGATGCAGTGCCAAGCTCAGGTCACCCGGGAGCTGGTGGACATTTTCAGGTCAAATCTCTGAAGACGCCTGTGTCTTTAAAAGGAAATTATTAGAGCAGTTCTTAAAGGCTCTATCAGATGTATCAAATAGCATCAAATCAAGTTCAATTGGAAAATGTCCTTACTTAAAGGTTTTTATACTCTCATCCTTTTTTCTTAATATTTGGCTGTTGGTTGCTTTTAAGGATTATTTTGCTGGAACACAGTAATTGAACACTAAGGCTGTCTCACTTAAAACCAAAGTCGGTTTTTTGAATTTCCCTAGATGTCCATTATCAAGTAGCCAGTGACTTAAAGTAATACATTTATTGAAGACCTGATGAATTTAATATAAGTTTATTTGATTTTGGACATAACACAATAAGTGATACCACACTTGACCACTAAGTGTTTCAGGCAGAAATTACCACATCCACAACTTAAAGTATTAGCAGTTATAGTATCTGAGAGTTCTGAAAAAAATTGTGATTGTATGAGCATGTCCACTTAATTTAAAAACAGCCATCTACGTAAAGCAAGAAAAAAAAAACTTTAAACAGAGGAGAATGGCTCAGATTTCAACTTTAAGAAACCTACAACACAGCGATATGTTTTCTAGCTGCCAAGTTTTCACCCCAATTCACACCTCCACACATGTGACCACAACATTCAGACAGTCCAGTCCAGTTGTTTTGTTTTTAAACCTTTTTTTTTTTTTTGATTGATCATGACCTAGATGACTGAGAATCTTCATCAACTTTAACAGTCTATGAAATAGGCAGGTGGTCTGTTCGATCATCAGCTCTTTTTCTGACAGAACCCCTTTTTTTCTGGTTATCCAACAGTGCAACAAGAGCTGGGCTTAAATATCAACCCCAACCCTCCTTGCTGCCAACTCTTTTATGAGTAGGAAATGTCCTGCTGTGTGTAAATACCATACAAAATATATGCATTTGTAATTGTTAGAAGTGACCTATGTATAACAATGTGGTGGGTGGCTTGTTGGGCTGTTGCCATAGAGCAAGTGGTGTGTTTTTTTTCCGCAAGATTAATAATCTTGTTTGTGTGTATCTGAGCAGGGGTGTGCATGTGAAGGTGAGATAGGATGACTTTTCTGTTTTAGAAAAGAAGCTTTTTAAAGTCTGTTTTTCATATGATAAGCCCTATTATAATTTGAAATAGGCTTTTGATCAATTCTTTCCCCTTGTATTGGCTGTACTTCTACATAGATTCAGCAGGTTTCTTTCTTGTGTTTGATCCATTGTGCGAGACGAGAGGAAAGCCTCTTCTACTTTAATTCATTCTGCTTTCCTCCCGCTCATTTTGAGGCCTTTACATTTCAATCAACATTTAAGCTGTTCTACGCTGTGTTTCTTGATTGAAGCATGTTGGAATGAACTTCCTGATATGTCATCATCTTTCTAAATGAAGTTCCAGCCTGGCCTTCTACATTTGTGCTCTGCTTGTTCAAACTTTTTGGAAAACTCGAGCTGTCTCTGTGCAAATGTCACATCATTTGTAAAAAGCCCATAGGAGCTGTCCTGTGTGTGGATGTCAAGGTACATAACTTGACCTAAGTTTTGACCCTAGTCTTAGTTTAGAATTGATTTTGGTTTTGTCCACAACGCAAGACAGTTAAGGATAAGAAAGACAATAAACTAAATGAAAAGACTATTTAGGCTGATGCAATGAGAAAAAACAGACTGTACTGAAGCACACTTATCACCATGACTGCAAATTTTAAATTAGGTTTTAGAGTGATCTGATGTTCAAAGTTAACTAGATTTAGCATATTAGCTAAAGTTACCCTATTTGAAGTAAAAAAAAAATAGTAAAAAAGACCAAGGGATCAGTTTACCAACAATACATGATTTCAATTTTAGGGCTACAACCATACTTAGACATGATTGTATAACTTAGTTTGGATCCCATTTAGACCAAATAGTTTAGCCCTATCAGAATTGTGTTTATCCTACACAATTAACAGAAAATGTGTGAGAAGCATAATCAATATCAGTAAATTGTGGAAAATGGCTTGAAAGCCCAATCACATCCTTAATCTTTGCTTCAGACCAAAAGTCTTTTCAATATTTAGCCAAAAGCTCTTTGGATCTCAGATCCAAAAAATGCCCAGTGGGGACTTAAATCATCTTTGCCAGGTATTTTGTTTACTTTTCAGGAGTACTGTCAAATAACAAAAAAGCGATAAAGATGTAAGGGAAATAAATTATCAAATCTGCACCAGGTCAGGTGCCAAACCTCTAATCACACCAGTGTTTCAGGTAGAACTCTGTTATTGCACGTCTATAGATAGCTAGCTTTAGTAAGCTCTTCACTGCTTTGATTTTACTTGAAACTGGAAGTAATGAAGAATAAAGAGGCAACGGATTTGCTTCCACTGGATCTAATTAAACCAGTGTTTGATTTGAAAAAATAAAAAATAAAAAAAAGAACAGAATAACGTTGTTATAATTCTTATCAGTTTGAAATTTTAAGCTACTTCATTGAAATGGAGTTGTTACATGTGATCTATCAAACAGACAACATTATCTGCGGCAGTATGAGCCATTTTCTAATCCTTCTTTGATGCTTTTTAATATGTGGGCATATATATGTGTGTGTGTGTGCGCGCGCGTGCGTGTGGCAATTCTTTGTTCTTTGACTTGTATTACTGTGTTGACATGAGTAACATCATGTGGTAAAATCATCAATAGAGAAAACAGATTGGCAACAAAAACGGCAACAGCAACTCCCACCACTGAAGGAAGAGATCCAGACTGCAAACATCTGATGAGTAATGGAGAATCAAAGCTATTTCCTATTCTCAAGCCGTCTGCAGAACGGCACAACATGGAAAGAGCCAACATAAAAATATGAAAGGATGTATATCATCAATCTGTGTGAACAAATAACGACAGAGGATGATTTGTGTGCACTGTATTTAGGATCTGTTTATCTGCAACTTGTGCCTAAATATAAAGGATTATTTTTTCCCTTCTTTTTTAGATGTCAAAATTTGTTCAGAAGACTAATATATTCCTGTGTTTGAAATAACCTTGTTTTGTCTTATTTTCCCTGTGCAAAGGAAAAACACAAAGGCAAAATGTCAACACATTCCACCTCCTCATAGGCGATTAAGAGGTGTTCCTTGACAGTAAGGGACAGCGATTTTATGTTTTGCCCCATTTAACTTTGTCAGAAACCCTAAAAGGGACCTGTCCAGGAAGCATCCCAATCAGATTTCAATGCTATTGCCCTTGACTCCTTTTGTTACAAGCAGCGACTCAACTCCCAGAGCTTCTCTCACCTCTCTTCATCTTCAAAGTGCTGTGATCAGGACAAGGGAAAGGGACTTGTTGAGTGAGCATGATGACACTGGTGGTTTCCCCATGGATAAGTCTTTTAAAGTGGAGGAATTATGTAATCTTTTTCTAAAAGCCAAAGCTGGTCTAATTAGAGAAAGGCTGTGAGGAGTTCTTAATGGAACAGCTCTCCTTGTGATTTAGAGGCGTGTTTTCACTTAGCTCAAGATACCCACAAGGTGACACCCTGGAAAAACAGATAACGTTTCCTTTCTTCAGATATCTCGAGAAGACAACCCCCTTTGAGGGGTCTGTCTAACCTCAGAAAAAGATCCTGTGGCTTTGATTCAGGGCTCTTCGTCTTTGGGACGTCACCCGAGTAGTATTGTTGTTAGAGACCGGCGCTTTAATCTTGTGATTATTTCTCTGCCATCTTAGAATAAATGGCTAAGCTAAACTCTGAAGTTGAGTCATCCTTGGAGGATGTTTATGGTTGTAAGCTCCTTGGAGAAGTTAAAAGAACAGAAGGTAGCGACCATATTTAAATGCTACTGGATATGTACACACATATAAAACAGAACAATGGTGGTGCCAAGGTAGCAGAGGACAGAATGGGTGCAGTGTCTGAGTGGTAAAGTGATGTTAGCAGCATCATTGGTAACATGGGCTAATGTTCAAAGGAGTAATAAGTACCAAACAATATCGATCAATGCTCATAACGCCCGTCATGCCAATGTCTGACTCTGACTCACCATGAGAAGGTGTCTGAGTGAGGCCATTTTATACCTGAACATGGGGCTTTGAAGACAAAAGCATGTACTAGGCAGAGAGAAACTGTTCATCGGTAGTTCAACCTGAACTATTATCCAGAAATTTATCTGATGCATTATTTTATACTTTAAAAAATGTAAGACATTATTGTGTTTATATCTTGTTGTTGTTGTTTTAATTATGTTTTTATTTACAATGATTTCTTTACATCTTTATTCTACCGTTCCACACATTTATTCAGAGTTAATGCCACACAGTAATGCTTTACACTAGAAGGGCGAGAAACATTTAAACAAAAAGGAGAACAGTGGCACAGAGATGGAGCAGGGTGAGTAGAGTGGTGTGTGGTAGACAATGGCGATGGAAAAGGGGCATTATATACATGCAATGTAATTGAGTTTGAGACCAACGACCATACAGTAGTTGACATCCAACTTTCCCAGATGGGAACCATGGCCTTTGTATTTTTCAGGCTGTGAAATTTGATGGCATGCGACTGATTAACTGTGGACAATGTTAAACTCAACTTGAATGATATTAGCATGTGGTCTAAAATGGGAAAATCAACAGCAGAGGAATTTACAGGTGTTACACCTGAGCAGCAGACTTTCATGATGCACTTTTGCCCTTGGACAGTTTCTAGATCTTTTCCACCTCTCCTCCAGCCCAGTTGCCTCCAGTCTCCACTCGACGCCTGATCACTGCCAGCTGCCACCTCCAATCAAGTCCGACTCGTTCCACCTGCCAATCTCCCTACATAAACCCTCCTCAGACTGCTCATCCCCGTCCTCCGTCCTCCTGCCTGCCTCTGTCCCTTGTTGTTTGCCTCGCCGTCTCCTTCACCTCAAGTCTGCATGCTTATGCTCCTTCACGTCCGCCGGCTCCTGTTGCCACCATCCACCAGCTCCAGTCCGGTACAGTCATCGTTTGTCCATAAATTCTCTTAAACGTGGCTCTGTGTGTGGCTGAATTTGAGTTCACCAGATAAGATCCTGACACAGACCAGGACTAGAATATGGCCTTTGGCAGATAGGTCAAAAATAAAATGCTTGTTGGGTTTAGAGGTTATAAATAGTGACTAAAACAGGTGGAAGGTCGATAACAGAAGCACTAGAGAGCATGGAAAATAAATGCTGGACTTCTATTGGCACAGGGCAGTCAATAATCTGGTGGGGAGGAAATGGCTGTGAAGCGCTTAAATGGTACAGCCCAAAGGTGAAGGCAAGGCAAGACAAAGGGGGACTAGATGTCACTGATTAGAATTGGGAGAAGGCATGAGAGATGTGGTGGCACCAAAGTACAAAGATAGCATGAGAAAATGTGAATCATTACAAATAGAACCACAATGTCTATGAACACTAAGATGAGACCAACAGCTTTACAAATTGGATATTAACTGAAGTATAAGTTGGATCTGATGTCAAACCCCCACTGGGAAAACCCATATGATATACAAACTCCCAAGAAAACGGGCCATAATTCCAACTATGAACAGCATTGTAGAGTAGTAAATAATTCAAGGAAAATTCAAACAGATAAAAATTAAATAATTCTCTTTCACTCTTTACCTTGTGTGAATCCTCGCAAAATTCACGTAGCAACATAACTACGGAGATAGCTCAGGGTAACCTAAGCCACTCTAACTATAAGCTTTGTCAAAAAGGAAAGTTTTAAGCCTGGTTTGAAAAGTAGACAGGGTGTTTCCCTCATGGACCAAAACTGTGAGTTGGTTCCACAGGAGAGGAGCCTGATAGCTAAAGGATTCGCCTCCCATTCTACTTTTTGAGACTCTAGGAACCACCAGTAGACCTGCAGTATCTATAATAACCTTGTCAGTGTTTAACACTAAATCAGATAAGAAGTCTGAGAACTGATCTAAAAACTGAGAGTAAGGGCTTGTTGTACGATACAAAACAACAAACAGAAGAGGTTTAATTACTTTGCAATTTGGATTAGGGAAACTAGAGTTACATGTTCAAAAGAATTGCAAATATTATTTGGCCTGGAACTAATTAATAAATCAGACTGAAAGATGGTTGCTAACCAAACATGGAGAAGCAGCATTTAGTTCCTATTTTCAACTTATCTGGAACAAACTTCCAGAAAACTGTAAAATTGCTGGAAGCCTGAGTTTTTTTAAATCAAGATTAAAAACACATTAGTTTAGGATTGCCTTCAGCTGTTCTAGTTAAACTGTTTTGCTGAAACATCATCAGTTTGTACTCCAACTGTTTAATAATTGCTTTTAGTTTCTATTTTCCCATTTTTTTTATTTTGTTTCTACATTTTCTTCCAACTTGCTTTTATTCTGTTTTATTTTCCTATATTTTAATCATGTAAAGCACTTTGCATTGCCTTTGTACTAACATGTGCTATACAAATAAATTTGCCTTGCCTTGCCTTACTCCTTCTCCTATTCCCGTAATTCTGGGAATGTGGAAATTGAAATAATTGGAGGGAGTTGACTCATTTTTACCAACGTAGTCCTCTTGCAGCCAGGTTTCTGTGAGATAAAATCAATCAATCTGACAATCAGAAGTCAATTCAGTTTTTGTAAGGAGAGACCACATTAAAATGTTTTATTTTTCGGTGCAAGTTGAGTCATATTAATTTTTATTAGATTTTTATGATTTGCTCCTTTTAGATCAGTTTTTAATCTGTTTAGTTTTGGCCGTGGGAAAGACACTATCTCAATTGGGTAATGACTGGGTAACAGTACAAATGCTGCAGAGAGGTATGTTAAAATACGGCTCTGCTTCCTGGTCTGAACCCTGCATTGTCAGCATTTTGGAGAACTAATAAATCCGGCCAGGTTCCTAGAAAGAAGAGCAGCACCATCCAAAGTGGGATGGATGCCGTCTCTCAGGATCAAACCAGGTTTTCCCCAGAAAGTTTGCCAGTTATCAATGTACCACACATCATTTTCAGGCCACCACCTAGACAACCATGTCATCTCTGGTCAGATCAGGCAGGTGGACCAGAGAAAATTACGCAGTCCGACATTGTGCTAGCAAACTTACATCTTAAAGCAGCACTAACTTTATTGAATAACAATCTTACTGTATTTATGCTTATCCTTAGCCAACAGTTTCAGGTTGGATTTGATGTCGTCCGTTCTGCCACCTGGCAGGCATTTGACTATGGTCCCTGGTGTCTCTAGTGCCACGTTTCTGACTATGGAGCTGCCAATCACCAGAGTCGGCTTCTCAGCGGGTGAGTCACTGAGTGGGGAAAATCTGTTAGAAATGCAGACGGCTTGGTGGTGACTTTGGTGCTGGAATTTATGTTTTTGGTTGTATTTTTATGCTTCTTGCATATTGTCACCCAGCTGGCCTGGTTACTCTGCTGCATGGGTGCCGCAGGAGGACCTCTACGTGAAGCTAAGCTAGGTGCTCCATGCTAGCTAAGGGGCGGCTATCTGCTGGTTTTTCAACAGCGCAAATCACCCTCGCCTCCAAAGCTACAAAAACACATTTATTACATGTAGCATTATCACTAATGGAGGCAGAGGAATAACTAAACATCAGGCACAGAGAGCAGGAGAGAAGGGGAGACTTAGACATATACCCCACATATAAGGAAGGAAGCCACAGTAAAGCAAAATTAAGGCTAGGCTAGCCCACATGGTGTGTAACACGAGGAGTTCCCAAATGTGGAGTGCAGCAACAGAAAATGTGTTTTAAATGTGCTGATGTATTAGAAACTGAGAGATGTCACAGGAAAGACATTTAAGATAACATCGAGAGAGTCAGGAACACCAAATCACAATCCACACCGCAGCAGCAGAAAGCAGGAAACAGGAAGTGACACAATATACTTTACCACAAACAATATTGTTGTTATTGTTTTCTTTTTATTGTCAACATAGTTGAGCAGGATCCTTTAAATTTTACTCTAAACCTATTTGCAGGAGACATTCATAATGTTGGGTTTAAAATTCCTCCAAATGCTTTGTAATTTTACAGCTGAGTTCCAAGGGAGGAAACAAACATTTTATCAATAAGGAGTCCCAGAAAAGACAGTACTATTTGGAACAACCATGGTGCAAATGAAAACTACATTGTATCCGGCAGAAGAAAGTTTATAACTCTTTAGTGAAAAAATGGATCAGATTTGTCTCAAATATTTACTCTCTTTACATTAACAGTTGCCCACAAATACAACAATGTTTGTTTTTGACAGAGTTCGCTATGTTCCACAATTTGAAAAACAGCATTGAAAGACTAGAGTTCGTTTTGATAACAATGTCATTCATGGGGGAACCTATATTACTATATTTTACTACACTATACATTTACCTACTGCCTAGGTAAATATAGTGTTTATATAAAAGAAGTAAAATAATTCAAAAACCCTTACTGTTGTAAGTATTGAATTTAAGGTAAAAAGGTACAGTCACACACTGAACTGAAGCTTTAGAGAAAAGCAACAATTTTTCCATTAATAATGTCTGAAAATGCTGATTTCCTCAATCGAAAATGTATATTCTTTGATTCAATATTTTGAAATTCTGGAATGCAGATGATATTAGAATCAACCCTGTCTCGGAAATGCAACATTCACCATGATTTAAATCTTCTCATAATGTTATTCTGTTAAATAAAACAAGGGTCCCATGAATTTAAAAAACACATAATTTGCAATGAAAAAGGAGCACAAACTTTTGTGTTGATGCTTTCAATTATCTTAGTACTGCTTATAGTGAAGCAGCAAAACAAGGCCAACAATAAAAAAAAACAGCCACTTAAAGATATTCACCCAAGCAGTTTGTCGCTGAGACGAATGCTTTCAACTGTGTTTCCAAAAAAAAAATCTGAATTGAAAGCCAGATCATTCAAAAGAAAACACTTTTTCTTCCTGCGCTCTAGAGATGGCGTATCATTTTAATTTAATTCCATCTTGTTTAAAGTCTCATCTCATGGCATGCAGTGTTCTCACTCTCAAATTTGAATCATTTACCTGAAAGCTCCAGGGGTTTCTAAGAAGGAATGATGAAAACTAAAGAAAAAAAAACTCCATTCCACCTTGTTATATATCTTCGCTTTATGACATTCCCCTGCTCTTCAGTGGGTATTATGATCAAGTGGTGTAATTTGCTCGCTCTGTATCCATTTACTCTTAAAACTGACTTACCTACTTGTGCTAAATTGTGAAATTTTATCCTGCCTTCCACTACTCCTCATATCACTTGAAAACATCTTTGTGAGGAACATTTCCCTTAATTTGTGAGTTCCTTTTCAACCAATTGGGATTCATCCTTTTAGTCCACAGAGAGAGGGCTCTGAATGATCCTGGGTGGTCTTATTTAAAAAGCCCTGGGTAAGATCACAAGGAGGTCAAGGATTTTCACTTTGGATTTGCCTGGACTGGCAGATTGGGGTTTTTGTCCTTATTTTCAAAGGGTTAGACCTGAGGACATGTTCCAACTGTGGAGCAATCAATGTACCCATCCACCCAGGGAGTCGCTAATGGAGCACTACAAAAGAAAAATAATGTCTATTGCTGTCAGACCTTTTTAATAAAGAACAATACCACTTTTTTATGTTTTTTGGTTATTGGAACATTGGACTAGCATTAAATCCTTGCAAGATTATTTGAAGTTGCACTGAAGTTTGTGCAGCCATGCTTGTGTTTTGTTGACTTGAAGAAGGCTTATATCCATGTCACCATTAGTGTAACCTGGGGAAATAAATTGAGAGTCCTGTTTTTTAGCTAAACTCTTTCACCAGCCGGTCAGATGGAAACAGCCAAGACCTCAATCCCTGTGTCCATAACCTTGTCCATCATGGACAACACACCAAAATAACTAAATCCTTCCACTTGAGGCAGAAACTGCTCTCTAACCATGGTGTAAGCAGTCCTCATTTTCAAGCTCCTGTACAGCAAAAATGTGAGGTTGGTTTACACTGCTGTTAATAAATCAGATGTTTCTAGTGAGTGTTACACTCCATCTGGGTTGCACTTCATCACAGATTATTTTTGTAAAATTGAGAAACAGAATTTCTTCCACAGGGCAAAGCTGTCTAGGTAATCTTTTAAAATAGCTTCTTGTATCTTTTGTCTACAGCAAAGTTTTAAGCAGCACTAATGAGGAGGAGCATCTACATAACGGGGTCTTCTTGGAGGACATTTAACTGAGCTCAAACATCTTGATCTTGCCTGCTTCGCTTCTGTTCTTGATCTCATCTTGACATCTTGCTCATACATGGGTGTAGAATGAATTAGGAGACTGGTCGATGGATTGGTCGAGCATCATTAGGGTGGTATGGTTTAGAAATTTAAGCCCCTTTACTGGGGTTATACAAAGCATGGGGCTTTCAATGGAAAATTAAAGCCTGGGGCTTTTGGGTATTCCTGTTTCCATTGGCTAGGGGCCAAATGACGTAAGGGATGTTGTGATGAAAAACTGCAGAAGCACTCCAGTCCAGTAGGTGGCGTCAAGAAACAGCGGTAAAACAGAGAAATGCAGAGATTCTGCCACTCCTGCAGGCACTCTAGCTGCCTGCCACTCATCTGGACTCTGGAGAAATGTGAGGACAACCCGCAACTGATGGTGTTACATCTACTTAGATGTCTCCATTAATTTTTCCTGCCACGGGGACTTCAACGTGGACGGTTTTTAAGTACACGATCACAGACTTTTGATCACGGCAAAATTATTTCTATGTAGCTTAAAGGCTATACGCTCTGAGTAGTTGTCCTCCTTCTCTTTGTCTGCCATGGTAAACTTAGTAAACCCTTTAGGGTGACTTTTCAGCCATGACAACGACAGTACTGATATTATTGGACCTTAGTGCAGAATTCGATAGTGTTGATCACTCCATTCTGTTAGAGTGCTTGGAAAACTGGTTCTGCCTTTCTGGTACAGCACTCGACTGGTTTAAATTCTACTTAAAGGACAAGGACTTTCTTGTGTCAATAGGTAACTTTACATCCAAGGTGACAAAAATCACATGTGGGGTTCCAAGGATCCATCCTGGGTTCCTTCCTATTTAAGATATTACATGCTCCCTCTAGCTCAGACTATAAAAAAACAAAAACATCAGCTACCATAACTATGCCGACGACATACAGCTCTACATTACCATGTCAACAAGTGACTATGAACCCATTCAAGCACTGAGTAAATGCATAGAAGAAATGATGCATGGATGTGTCAAAACACATAACGAAGTAATCATTTTGGATCAATAGACGAGCGATCAAAAGTTGGTGCATAGCTTCAGCTGCTTCAGCTAGTAACCACTGATCAAGCCCGAAATCTGGATTTAGTGATGTACTCAGGCCTAAACCTTCAAAGGCATGCAACGACAATTACAAAGTCGTCCTTCTATCACCTGAAAAACATTTCCAGGATTAAAGGACTAATGTCTCAGCAGGATCTGGAAAAAAAAACAAATCCATGCATTTATCTTTGGTAGAATCGATTACTGCAACAGTGTTTTCACAGGTCTGCCTAAAAAGTGGATCTGTAAAAGTGCTTAGACCCTGAGTTCCATTAAATCAAGGTTAAAAACCTACTTGTTTAGCGTTGCCCTTAAACGTTAATGTTGAAGCTTGAGGCCAAATTATCCTATACTGTATCTGACCTGGAACGCTGGAGATAGGCACCAGCAACCCCTGCGACCCCATGATGGATTAAGCGGGTCAGAAGATATATGGATGTATCTGACCTGCTGCTATTATTTCAATGCAATTTGCTTGCCTCTGTAACGCTTTTTTCTCTGTCTCTGTAATGCTTTTCTGTCCTTTGTTTGTTTTTTGGTTAGTCCATGTACAGCACTTTGAATTGTCTTGTCACTAAAAAGTGCTTTATAAATAAACTTACCTTGCCTTATTCAAATTTTAATTAATCAAATATCAGACAGGAAAAAGAGAGCATCCCATTGGCCTGTTTCTTCTCTATACACCTAGTTTCAAACAGAATGAGTTTTAGGGATCACTAAATTGCACAGCAGACCACAGAACAGATTTATTCTCTTTATTTTATTTTGCTCTATGGTTGTCTACATGAAGAATTGAGTAAGGCAATGGAAGTAAAATCAAAGCAATTCATTTTGCACACATGTGTCTATGTATATGAAAAAAACTACTGTACAACCACTGAGCTATATACAGTGACAATAACAATATCCACCAAGCCAAAAAAAATGTAATAGGCTCTTATATAGAATTAAATTTTGTTCTGAACGCACTCTGTGCATACAAAATGACAAATAAAGTTGTCTAAGTCTAATAAAGTTGTCTAGGACTATAAAATTGCATTCTCAATGAAAGTTTTAATTTGCTTTTTAAAATTAATTTTAGTTTACCTTTTTGTTTTGAATGGTTTGAATGTCTCTTTTTCTATTTGTAATTGTTGTAAGAATTGATGTTTCATAATCCAACAGCAAACTGGGAAAACATTTTGGAACCCAGGGTTATTCATTTATCTCTAACCATTGAGGTTTCAAAAAAAGAAAATCACTCCTCATAGCAGAACCATGTTCACTGTAAATCTGAAAAAAAGATGTGAAATTAAAATCATTTTATTCATGCTCATGGACATAAATTGTGTTTCATTTTTCCCTTGTATAACTCCGAAGTGCCTTTCATAGTAATGCATTTTGGGGGAAAGGTTTCTTCAGGGCCATGCCACTTATTGTGTCCATTTTGCAGATTGGATTGGATTTGTCTCCTGGTGAACTTGAAAAATAAAACTTCCAACATTAGGGCATATTGTGAAGGGGGTTAGTTTTTGGAAGGCCATGCTGTTTTCTAATCTTCACCCAGTAGGTTTAATTCAAATTTCTGCACCAAAGAGAATATTGCTTCAAAACTAAGTATAACTTTTGCAAAAATCAGTGGTTGATCCAGGATTTTTCCAAGTCAGGAACTATGCAGTGTTGGAGTTACAAAAATGAATCAAAATACATGACAACAACAGATATTTGATAAGATGAACAGAGACACTGATAAATTTCTATGAAATTTAGAGTAATGACCAGTATCCTGCATGTTCAGAAGGCCCCCTGATTTACCACACCTGAATCAAATAAATGTCTCATTAGCAGGCTTTTGCAGAACTCACATCTGCAGTGTTGGAGCAGGAACTCATCAAACACATTCAGAGCACTTGCCCTTGAGGCCTGGAGTTAGACATCTCTGCTTTATAACTTAAAATCTTTCCATTTTTGTAGATGATGTTGTGGTAATCTGAGATATATTGTGATGTCTTCTAATTCTCTTTTTTCATTTTTAGGTTTGCTCTGCTTGCTGATTTGCAAGCAGAGCAAGCTTTGTTTTGCTGCTGTTGCACCTGAGCCTCATCAACTCATCAAGCCCCCGCAGAAAAAGACCCAACAGATCACACACTCAATGCCAGACTGTCTCTCAGTGGTTGGAATAAACTATAGGGTTGCTGTAGAAGCTGCTGTCGCATTGTTTATTATGCTATTTGGGTTAGGATATTTAAAAGCGCAAGTGCCAATAAATGAATCACTTTCTGCAAGACATTGTATACTGTTATGTAGTGATGGTGAGATGAGGCCTCATGAGGCATTGAACCTCTTGAGCCAATCGGTTCAGGAAAGGGTTAATTTCTCGATGCTTCATTTGCACATGAAGCCACCTACTGGCCAAGAGCATAATCACAGTCAGCAAAAATAATTAAGCTTGCCTCTATTTTTATCCTTTAGGGACCTTGGGAATAATCATCAATAAGTAATACCCATTATTGCAGCTTATGATTATCACATGTGTATGATAAATATTTTTAACATATTTTGTGTGTATTTTTTAAATACTGTTTGTCTTAAACAGACAGACACTTAAAGTGCTCGTGGAACTTGGAGAGGGCACTGGATATGCTTGTGTAACTTGGACAATGATGGGCAAAACTGGAGATTTCATTCAGAAATAAGAGGTTTTCAACAGTTTTTTGGTTTTAATATTTTTTTAACCACCTGTTTTTTTTATTCATTTAAAAATATGTGCAACTATATCCAGTGAACAAAAGAAGAAAATCCAAAACAAAGTCATCGTATTTACAAAAACACATGCAGTCAACCAAAAGCTATGGCTTTGAATCTAGACTCAAGGAGGGTAGCTAGGGATAGGAATAGGAATACAATTATTGATAAGCTAATCTAATGAATCTTTAGAATTTTAGATTTAATTTAGCTTCTTGGGGAAAATAAATTTAAAACTATCTCCAAACTATGAACACTCTATCCAAATTCTACTATGAAAGGTCTTGGACAACTCTTTAACTTTTGATCCACTGCAAGAAATCATGAGAGAAGCATATTGTTGTGGCCCATTTAAGGGTAAATTTTCTTCCCCCTTCTGAAATATTGTCCCAACAGTGGTTATTGGAACATTTAGAAGTCTAGAAATACCTCTGTAACCGGTGCCATCAGTCTATTTAGCAAAAATAAAATGACCAATGTCTTGAGTGAGCTCTTTGTTTTTACCCATCATGAGATGCTTCTTGCTAATGAAAACCCTTTTTTTTAGAAAACCAATTAAGATTAAACTAGCTGAAATTAATTGGTACTGATTTCAGCTGATTACTTGGCTTTCTGTGCTTCTTTTTGCAGCATCTTCTCTTCATGTCTGCAAGACTTCTTCCCTGTGTCATTGTACTTTATGACCATTTCTTTGGATTACATGGGTTGTTACTGGCTTGGTTTAAATTCTACTACTGCACTAGAAATACATTTATTCAGTGAAACGTTCATGTGTTCAATACTTATTTTGCACCCATAATTTTGACTAGTGGTTGATTTTTCAAACCACACAGAAACACAGAGGCTGACCTCCAGAAATGTGTTCCACAGCAGAATAAATGTGTCACACAGAGGAGACAGAAGAGTGAAAAGCCTCTCTAATGTGCCTGCTTCGCTTCTGTTCAGTGCCCCACAAACCATTTGACTTGTCAGAGTAATTTCCCTCAGTTGAAATTAGCAGCTTCTAATAAAATTTTAATTTGGTTATTACAAGCACAGAAACGCCTCAAGTACTGCCCCTAAGCCCGACCAGGCTTATGAAAATGTATCCGCCAGATGCACTTAAGCTTCTTGCCAATGAATTTTAATTTGTTGGAAATTGGTTGTCTTCATTAGCGCAACATTAACCAAGCTAGAAATGGAATGGGACCATTCCTCTCCACACTCTGGTGTCACTTTGGTTTGACACTTGACAATACTCCTGTGGCCCTTTGATTTTAGTAACTATACTTATACCGTATGACTTTATAACAAAAATTGGTACAATTTCCTCTCTTCCATCTGTTCTAGAAATTCACTATAATCTATTACAGGAAACAGAGAATCAATGACGGATGAAAGTTACATTTCCCATGAGAACAACACCAAAATGTGACATGAGCTTGATTCCGAGTGGATCCATAATGTTATTTTTGGGAAATTATGCAGTTAGTGTTTGGTGAGCCCCTTTGTGAAGCCACAAAAAAAGAAGATGTAAATAAGAATCTAATGGCTTTTTAAGAATCTGTCAAATCATGTTGAGAAATATAAAAAAGAGCTCAGAGTACATGATGTGTTCTGCTTTCTCCCTCAGAAAGCTTTATTATCAGCAGTAGTGGTCATGAATTTAAGGTAGAGCTTTGCATCAGTGATCCTCGTCTGAAAGCAGTGTCAGTGTCGTCAATGAGGAATGTGCACTATAAAAGGGCGAGAGATTGTAGACACGCCACACTAACAGTGGTGAACATACACAGGACTGACATATACAGTAGACTCTTATAATTACCTGAGTGTTCAACTGAACAATAAAATGGACTGGAGTCACAAGACAGATCCTTTTTTAGTGGAAGGGTCCAAGCAAACCCTAACTGCTAAGGAGATTGAGATCTGTTGGAGTGCAGCGAGTACTCCTGAAGACCTGTTTTGACTCTGTGGTGGCATCAGCCATGTTCTATGGCATGGTTTGTTGGAACAGCAGCTTATCTACAGCTGAGAGGGAACCAGGAAGAATGTCTTTGTCCTAGAATACCCCGTGACTGAGTGCAGGTGATGGAAGACAGAAGGACTCTGGCAAAAATAAAGGACAACTAAGGGACTTTTGGACAATGTCTCCCACCCCATGGATAAAGCTGTAGCAGAGCTTAAGACCTCCCTCACTGACAGACATCTACATTGTAGGTGCACAAAGGAGCATTACCAGATTCTTCCTACCAGCAGCTGTTAAACTTTAGAACAATAATTGCTCCCAAGAAACTTAGTTGTTTACATTTTAGCTGTTATTTGCAGGGATAACATTTTTCCATTTCTTGTAAAAAGTTTTTGTTTTTTATGCAAATATATGTGTGCACATGCATTTTTAATATATTTTAATCTCAGTATGCCCTATTTATTAACTGTACAGATTTTGTTTCTATTTTGCCCTCAGTGTATAGTATCTTACTCTCCCTTTCGATTTCGTAGTTTTAACTTTGTGTGTATCTGCATACTTTGACTTGCTTATCACTTTGCTGATGCACCTGAATTTCCCCCACTGATGGACAATAAAAAACAATCTATTCTATATCATGCCAGTTGTTCCCCTTTCAGCCAAAGACAAAGCAGATATTGACATGTTTATAATTACTATGATAGACGTGGAAGCAAGAAACACAGAGACAGCAGTGTAATCTAAATAGTTTATTGAAGGTATGGAAGATGGGAAATGCGGAAATAGTTCTGGCCAACAGTGAAGGCTCTGGTCACGGACTGTGTGGAAGTGAAAGGAAGGAGGTGAGGACCGACAACTGATGGTGTGGTAGAGGCTGACTTACAGATGGGATGGTGAACAATGACCCGGAAAGAGAGGGTCTGGTAGGTGTCGCTGTGGTCAGTAGCGGGCAAAGGTGTGGCTCGGAGCTTGGTAGTTCTTCCACGATGGAGGGTGGTCAGGCCTGGTGGTGATCAAAGCTGAGGTTCGGAGGAGCAGTGGCCGACTGGAAGGTTCTTGGGGCTCGGAACTGCTAAAGGACTAAGGCTATGTTCACACTGCAAGGAAATGCACCCTAAATCCGCTCTTTTAGCCCGTAAGCAACCGATATCTGTCTTTTTCATGGCAGTGTGAACGGCCCAATTCCAATCTTTTCACTTCCAAAAAAATCCAGTTTGGCTACTTCTATATGTGGTACTAATTTGGACACGAATCGGATATTTTTTAAAGCATCCGCAGTCTGAACTGTCATGTCCCATTTTATCTGTCTTTCACATCACTGTCCTGTTTCTTACTACATATCCACACACAGTAGCAGCAGCTAGTGCACCATAAAATACCATTGTTAATAGCTGTGCTGCTTTCTTCTTACCTTACTTCGTCTTGCTATGATGTGGTATGAATATTGTCGGCTCCCGTTGCGCAACAGCTTTCTAATAATAACAAGGAGTGATGCATCTGTATTTTTTTTTAAACAAAGCTTTATTGAACCCTACTAGAAACAATTACATTCACCATTACTTCAATGAAAAGCACACTGCTGTGTGAGGTCTCCTTCTTTTATATGCGCACGTGGGTCACTTTGCATTCTTGAACCGTTCAGACAGAAGAATGATGGTGTCTTTATGCACTCTAAGCATTTCCTGCCTCCTCCTTTCTCTGCGCAGCCCTGATTAGGATCACCTTTCAGGCTGCAATCAACTAATGACTGGCTCCACCTGTTCATACCCCTATATATACTCACCTTCAGTCTGTTCCTCGTCGCCGGCTCGTATTCAGTCAATCCTACATCTCGCCTGTCCGTTCCAGTCCTCACGTCTTGCTCCCCGTCTGTTCAGTTAAAGTACCCGTTTGCTGCGCTGCTGGACTCTGCTCCTTTGTCTCCGTCTTCATGTTCTCTGGTCTTCACTCCCGGTTGTGCAGCAGCCCAGCTCCTCTGAATCCTGACTACCATCTCCGCTCCGTTCCTGTCAGCCAGCTTCAACTCCCGTCCGGTAACTGACTCTGGTTCTCATCGCCCATCATCCTCTGTTTGCAATAAACTCTCAAGATCAGCTTCGTGTGTGTGCTGTGTCCGGGTTCATCCAAAGATAAATCATGACAGATGGCGGCCGCATTCAATAGTAGTAGAACGGTCACCTAAAAAAAATCCAATTTCAGCAAAAAATTGGAATTGAGCATCAAGATTTGCAATGTGAACATAGAGGTCTTTCCGAGGAGGGTTCTTGATGTAACTAGACAAGAGCTTGGGTTAACCTGAGAGAGGAACAGAGGGGTTAGTTGTGAGAAACTTGAAACCATGCAACAGAATTAGGAGCAAGCATCTGGTCAGGAAAAGCTCAGGTGAGCTAATGCCCTGATGCCTTCGGTCTGTCTCCAGCTGCCTTAAGTACTCCTCCTAACTGGCGTGGATGAAAAACACCTGACGCTGGCATCCATCTGTCACACCCTGCTGGAGAAAAGTAGGACCAACAACCACACAGATATACAATCAAGTAATCAATTAGAAAGTTTGTTTTGTACAATATTGTAGAAACTACATTTAATACATTTATACCATAGACATTTTTGCCATCAAAGACCCATATCTAAGTTATGGGTATAGTGGACGGCATTTTTTTCGGCTTCAAGATCCTATTGGTTGTCCCCCATGCCAATTATTAGGATGCGTTCACATACCGTCAGTGCGCATTCATGTTCCTTGTTAGTTTCTTCATACTGGTTAGACATGCGCACCTTAATTGTTTATGCTTTTAGGGAGCTTCGGTTTCAGCCGTTCATTGTAGCTCCCCTGCTCTCACCCTATACTTTGAAAATGGCTGAGAGTCACAAGAAACAAACTGTCTGACAAGCTTATGAGAAGAAGAAGAACAACAACAACAACAAGGCCTCAGAAGAAAGAAATAAGATCTTAGTGGATTTGAGAGATTCTTTCACACAATGCCCACGAAGAAAGGAAGAGCAGGTAGGATGGTCCTGTGCATGCACAGTTATTCAAAAAGGGACTTGAGAGTTTCTTACCTACATTTCCAGAAAAATTTTCCTCTCTACCTTTTTGACGGATTAGCTTGGTTTTCGAATTGATTAAAGGTCAATAAATATTTCCAAAAGAAAACAGACAAAATGTTTTGGGTCATCAAAGAAACACTGTTACAATCATAAAGACCAAGCACATGTTATTGTCCGGATCAAAACCCCCCTGAATTAGTGTTGTAGCTTATGCAGTATCGGCAAAACTAGCAATATTTGATAATGTTGCTGAATGTTGCAAATAAATCTTTGAATAAAAAATGGATTAATGTCTTTCTTGTCTGAGCTCCATGCATATATAGACCCATATAGTGAAAAAAAAATGTCAGATACTGGATAATCTTGAGATCACGGTTTAATTAAAAAACTTACTTGAGCAACTTTTTCAGTAAGGAAACAACTTAGCTGCAAAGCAAAATTAATTGTTTGGTCCATTTTTGCTGAAAGACATGAGCCCTGTCTCCAGTGAGTACAACTTGGACAAGTCACCAGTCCATTATATGGCAACACAAGAATAAATCTGCCCTCATTTGGAGTGACCAATTGAGTCAGAGTAAATGCATTGAGAGATGTGGTACCATTCATAAAAAGGGCTTCAGTTGGAATTTGAACCAAGGACTATTATGCTGTAAGGTAAGGGTGCTGAAGGGGCGTCAGTGGCAAATGAGCTAAGAGTTCTTCATGTAAGTATAAAGGTTGGAACCCTCTCTCCGATTGTCTCAGTCGTTGTGTCCTGATTGGCTTCTGAGGGCCCAGTAGCGCAAAATGTATGGCAGCGACAATTCTGTCGATTTGTCCCAGGGCAGCTGTGGCTGCAATGTAGCTCACCACTGCCAGCTTGTGAATGAATGGGTGGGAGACTGTGAAGCACTTTGGGGAGCTCTGGACTTGATAAAGCACTACACCAGTACAGGACGTTTACCATTTACAACTTTGATCCAACAATGATAAAATTTGCTAATATTTATTGCATGCAGGTAGTTTTTTTTCAATATTTATAATGCTTTCAGTTTGGGAGCTGTCATGCTGCTATAGCGTGCACACAATTCTGACAGAAAAGTGAGACGCAACCTTCGTTTTATCTACAAAGGTTGCAAATCAGTGGGGTAGCCCATTTAAACCATTGCTCAGATATTCAATAATCTACTCGTATATTAAAACATTCTGTAGCTCAGCTGACACCCTGCATAGGCCTTACATGAAAACTCTTTAAATGTAGCAGACTAACACACAAAACATGCATATGTTTTAATTATGATTTGAACTTACTTTCTCACTCATTCCTTCCACACAGATCATTTTTGTCCATAAACATTGAACTACAGCTCAGTGAAAAGACAGCTCCCCAGAAGACTGTGAGCATCTGTGAGTGCAGAAAAGAAAATGTCAAAAGAAAATGACAGTGGAAGAAAATATCCCCAGCTGATGTTGATTCCCCCCCCCCCCCTGTTTGGCCTTCAAAATTATCCTAAAATGAAATCTGTGATTGATTTAATTTTAATCGCTGTTTGAACAAGGAAGAGGGAGGCATTCTATTTCGGTGACATTTAAGAGTCAATGCAATAAAGTGCAAGACAGAGCTGTCAGTCATGCTTTATTATTTAATACCACCTACTCACAATAAAGTGTCAGCTGCTAATAAAAATGTGTAGCGGTTACTATGGAAACCTGTGCAAAAAGTTGGTTAAAGATAAATTCAGATTTTTTTTTAAAACAGCTTGAAACTTCATTGAATAAAAATTAGACGAGACACAGTTTGGCCATCTTACAGATAGATAATAGTCTTTGTCATAAATATTGTCACTCTTGAGGAGCGTCTGACAGCTGGTATCTTAAAAAGGCTAAATAGACCATCAGGTCCATAATATTTTAAGTTATACTTTATCACTGTTAATGTATGACAGGGACACTGAACAAGGGGGGAAAATGTGCTAAAAGTTAAGTCGAACCACCTATGACAGTGTTAAATCCCAGAATTATTTTTCTTTCTAACATTAATCATCTCTTAGATCTTTGTGGAGGAACGTTGTCCTATTCCTTCCAACATTGGTTCAGCCCATTGGGGTCTGGAGAAATCAATTTCTACACAGATTTAATAATGTCCCAACACATCATTTCAATCAAGTTAAAGCTCACACTTTCATTTGACAAATTGAAAATATTAAACTTTAAGTTTAATTCCCTGTATTTATACTTTTTATGCCTATTGTTATAAATATTCCCATTGCATAAATACATTAAGTTAACACTCGGCTGTTATATGGTTATCCCCTTTAAGGTCTGGACCTGTGCTATCTGAAAGGCTTCTAAGTTTTCAGGTTAATGGGGATAAATATGTGAATGCCCAAATATCGCATTTAGAACTTATTGAGCTGTTTTCATCTTCTTAAAGTTTTCATGTCATGTTTGCTGTGGTTCTGATCCTTGTCTGGGACAGATAAATATTATCACTGATAATATTCCAGTTCCAGCTGGTTGTTAGAGCCACACAACCACATTCCTTACAGTAAACTATGAACCAATAACTGAATAACAAGCATAAATCTGTGAGGAGTCAAGTCCTTATCCCCAGCCATGTATGTGATGAAGGAAAGCAAACTAAATCAACCACAGTATACAAAATTAAGCAACAAAGATGGCTTAAAATAATATGTGGTAAACATAATTCCACTGGCCTTTATACTTCAGCCCACTTTGTGTGCGGCCAAAGTTTTATGAATACTTTCTGTTGTTCTATACTGCTTATGCTTAGGCTATTTTTTTTTTTATCGTCACATTAGGAGAGAGTTACAACATCCTAAACTCATTCTAGGCATTTCTGAAAATACTAAAATGTAGATCGATGCACACTAACAAGGAGAACTGTGGAGGGAAAGAAGATATAGAACATGTGCTTGAAAACCTGAAAAGTTTAATCTTCACCTAACTTTGGAAAGAAGCTGGCACAGATGAAAATTCCTCCGTTTTTAACACAGTGAGAAAGTCTTGCGGCAGCTTATCACAAATGAGTAAAAAAAAAAAAACTGCAGGAGAACATTCCCTCAGGGATGGTACAGATGATCCTCTTCTCTACTAGATATTGCATAAAGCCTGCTGTAGTGAAATGAATGCCGCCTATTTGCACATCTTCAGGCCATGTGAAAAGACAAAAAGTCAGAAAGGTCAGAGGGATTATGTATAGTTGTGATTGGGATCATACTGGGCTAACTGTGTGTTTGATAGCATGCACACTAGTAGTATCCATTAACTCAACAGCCAAATAACACAGAAATATGTGCTAAAATGTAAAAAAACAACAACTTTGTTTTATATCCCAGATTGACTCTAACCTTCTCAGCTCATCTATCTGCCTTTATGGAGGATATGGGGGCTTTCCCATCAATCAGGCTAACACCCAAGGCTATCCTCCAAGCAGGACATCTCTGAAACACACACAGAGGATGTTAGCCAAGAGAAGCCCTCAATCCATCAGCCTTAGTCCTCTATCAACACAAAGTATCGGACTCTCAGAACCCTCAAGTTGTGGCCAAGAAGGAGCTGTAGCTTTTGTCCAGAACAGAGGAGTTCACAGGTTACAGTACTCTGGCTGGGGCCTTTCCTTTAAAGCACAGTTGAGGTAAACCTTGTGGATGGTAGCTCTACCTTGGTGACTAATGGAGAAATAATCTGAAATGTGCTACACAAAAAGTGTTACCATTTGAATAATAAAAGATCTTTATGCCTCTCTTGTGTTTGTCTGGAACTCTATATTTACTAGACATCCATGCAAGATCCCTACACCTTTTCATATCAAAAATACCAAAGTTGGTGTAACCCAGCCGTTTGAGACTTCTCCCTCTCCATTTTCCCCTTTTCTATTTCTCTCCGTACATACACTAAATTGGTAATCTCGCGAGATTTGCCTCAAGATTTTCCCACAAGACTTTTTGTGAGAGTTTGAATAAACATGACGGTGCACTGTTGTGTGGTATTGCGTGTGGGGCTGGGACTGTATGGAGCTGCTGCAGCTTTTAGATACATCTACCCATTGTAAAGTCGATGTATTTTGAGCCTTGTGAAACTGACTAACGGACGGAAGTGGTCAGGTTCTTATCTTTCCATTCTTTGGGTAGTGAGCTACAAGTAGGCCTCGAGCCTGAGCCCTGAAAGATAAAGTCAACTGCAACTCCCACCAGTGCGGTAGGAGGCGCTGCAGCTTGCTTCCCCCTTACATACACAAACCCAATATACTGACATTGCCATATCATACAATCTCTTTCCTCACAATAAAACTTTTGGGACAATCATACAGCCTTGTGGGGGCTACACCAACTGTGGACCGCAACCATGCTTGGATCTAGCACCCGTTTGAAATTTTCTTTCTCTGGACTTTAATTAATGTGTTCATTGAAATAATTGAACTGACTTGTCTCTTTATCGCACACGACTGTACATATGAATATTATGATTTTTGTTTCACATTCCCAGTATTACACAATGCTGCACTTGAACACTGTGTATGAGTCTTATTAGGCACAAATTCAACATTCTCCCAGAGCTGAACTTCTGATTCTAGCCTTTGTTTCACATATTTCTACATCACCATCAACATATTATATGCTACATTGGCAACAAAACATGGATGGATGAGTGAAAGGAAAGGAAGGAAAGAAAGAGGATTTTGTGTTAAATTGTTTCTATGATTTAACAGACAACCCTATACTGGCAGAGCTTAAAATAAATAGCTGCTTCTGGGCCAATTTAGCCTTTGAAACCAAGAAAAAATTAATATAAATGAGTTTACATTTTTAGAGTTAAATTGTTCTGAATTGTTTTGATACATCTCATCAATGTTTTAGGATGTTTACTGAAGCAGCTTTTAAACTTTGGTTTAAAAAGAAACCGAACTCAAAGGACCAACTTAGAACTTAACTTTTGTGTTCCAAGAAAAGCAGAAACTCTCCAGTTTCTGTTAAAAAAAACTCTTTATGTGATCAACATAAAAGCTTTTCAAACCACAAAACCTGTTCGACCTTGAGTGTTTTTTGAGAAAAAAGGGGAAAAGAACAGGAGAAAACAACACTGTCAGGCAAGAGCAAAAACCTAAAGCTGCACAAGGTACATTCTCAAGTAAACCAAACACTCTGAAAGGAAAATAAATCCCTGGTAAGACTCTTGTTGAGGCTGCAGGTATTCATGACATGAACCCCACAACATGCTGCCTTCATTTGGTGGCCAGAGGTGTTCTACAAAAGTTTTTAGCTTTGTAGAAAGTTTTATCCCGGTAGATTTTCCTCAGGCCTTTAAAACGGCATTGATCTTTTAAAGAACGTAATATGAATACTTCAATCCTACCTTTAGGACCATAGCTAACCTTGCTTTTTTGGCAAAAATCATTGAAAGCAATTTATCAACAGTTTTACTGGTTTTTGACAGAAAAAAAAATTCTTGTTTTTTTTTTTATCAGAACCCTCTTGTAAACAATTATATTTTACTTACATTTTAATTGTTATCCACTAAAAACATCAATTTTATTTCTACTATATATATCTGTGCTGTATTTAATATAGCTTGTCATGATAAACTTTCTTGTTAGACCACATCACATTGCATTACTTGTTAAATATAAATCTGAGCAAACAAAGTTACAATACAAGAGTTTCCCAAGGCCTCTACTCCTGTGACTTATTCAGTATCTTATGTGCTTACATAAATTATTCAAAATTCTCTCAGTATACATTTGCTAATGTCACAAACTATGATTCCAAGTCACCACTTGACCATCTTCCATTTCAGTCAGTAGATTATTGTGTTTATTAGTATCAGTGTCAGGATGCACCATAATACCATATATTACAGAAAAGCAAGAAATCATTTGTAATGTTCCTAAAAATAACAGCAAACATACACATTTGGCTCCTATCACCCGGGACAAACAAACATTTTAATCTATTCCTCTAAGTTGAATGGTTTTGGACAAATAAAACAAGTCAATAACAATGAGTAGTCTTACGTAGAGGTGAAAAAAGAGAATGCAGGGATGATGGAGCAAATACATAAATAAATACATGTCTTGGGGTCTAATTACAAAAGGAACTCAGCAAGACAAGAGGGTAAGGTTTATGAGATGAGGTTTGGAGACAAAGTAAGTAACATAAAGACAGGAAGCAGAGCTGGAGATGTCAACATTTTCTTTGGTCTATAAACTGGGCTCTGGCTTAGAGATAAATTGAGGACTCAGCTTTAGGAGAGGCTTACGAAGACACTGAGTCTCCACATCAGAGTACAGAGATGGCTTTGGCTTCTGAGAAGGTGGATGGATGGATGGATGGATAAGATCTATAACACTTTTCACCAGTCTGAAAAAACTGTAAAAAATATTTTTATTCTGTTTCAATGGCCTGAATAAGCGTGTATATCCAATGATGCTGCAGAATACAATACTGATCACTATTCATATACTATACAATTTATCTTCCTGATTATGTTAAGCAACAGAAAATATGAATAATCCTGTAAAAATAGATCTGAGAGCTAAAATGCAAAGACAGCTCAACATTCTCCCAATGAAACAAGCTGTGAAATGTGAGCTCAGATAAATTCGCAATTAATAGCCGCCATCAGTGAAAGCTCTCTCCGTTTTTGTTTTGTATTAAAATCTCCACTATAGTTTCACACATTCTCTGCTGGGATACCTTTTTATCAGCTTTGGGGAGCGTTTCTTCCTCTCTTCTTTTCATCGAGTTGCTCCTGTTCCTTTCGTTTGCCTCATTTCACAAGCTTTGATTTAGTGTACGGTGAATTAAAAGTGGTCCCACTCTCATAATTTATTTGGTCTCATTGCGAAACAAAGAGCCATTTACCAGAGTTTCTGCAGGTGTGCAGGGAGCTTTTATTATTTTTTTCTCAATTAACTTTGATTAATGAAAAAAATTAATGAATGGTACAATTTAATCAACCAAGGACCCTTCTACACTCTCACACACACTGTTGCACACAATGGCTGATTAAATATGATGTACTAAAGGCTGGAGATATAAGTCTGAAATGCAAAACCTGCATCAAATATTATTTGCAACACTGGCAGTAAGATAAGCCTTATCTGCATTTAATTAATGCACACAATATTAAGCCTTTCAGCTGATCGGCAAAGTTGGTCACTCTATTTAAAACCTGCTAGAGTTTATGAAACCGACACAAAGCTGATCCTCCAAAATGCTGATTTTTATTCTTTTTTATCAAGCAGTTTTCTGGCATTGCATACTTTTTTGTTATATGTGACAGTGATGGGACCTTCTAAAGCTTTTGAAAGTCACACCAACACCTTCTTTGTAGTTTATTGTAAACTTAATTAACATTGACTCCAAGTCTATGAGCATCAACCGTGAACCAAACCAGTAAGGCCTCTTTCTCTTGTTGTCACCCATTGCACAATGGACCACCCTCTTAGGTCGGCTTCATACAGACTATGTTCCTTGTGTGCTCCGTCTTTCCAATGCAAAATGTACCATGCAGCAGTCCAAACTGGTTGTGTGCAGGATCCGTTCATGCATCCAGACAATCCTGCCCCCCCATCCTTTATTTTGAAATAATACCGGATCCTCTTTACACTCTTCCTGTTTCAGACTTCCTGTCTGGCTCATTAGAAAATGACGCATTTTGCTCAGTTATCCATCCGAAATGGACTCAATCATTTCTGACGCACGACAGAGGAGGGTTTTCTGTCATGCTGCAGCGCCACGGTGCCGGTGGGAAATACCACATTGACAAGAATGTCTTTTATTTTTGATGAAACAGAGTACGCACGGATGATGGAGTCTGTTTGTGAATGAGGGCAGGTGGTGAATGCACAGAAGGTTGCAGCCACTGAACGTCATTTAGTCTGTGCGCAGCTGAACAGTATGAGGGGAGGCCAAGCCATCAGCTGCTGGGTGATAAGTCTTTTTCCCCAAACCTGGCTCCAGGATGAGGTGCTGGTTTCCCTGTCTGGTGGGGTAACTTGCTTCCATGAGACTGAAACATAGCTGTTGCGAGATGACTTTGTGGCACATTTTGGTTAGGAAATGGAGCAGTGGAAATATTGTTGTCCTGTTTATGGGTGAAAGGTAGATTAAAGTATAACATTAATAATTTAGGTCAAACCATATTTATGTAATCTAAAAAAAAATCTGAAAAATTAATTATCTAACACACTACAGAGTTATGTACCTGTTACACTCAAAGAAGATATGGTTTTAATAGTTTCCTAGGATTAAAATATATTAATGGGATCAAATCACAGTGGATAAACAGATTGTTAGAATGAATATTACAATCAGAAATTATTAAGTGTAACATTTACAAAGAACCTGGTAAACTATGAATCAGTTATTGCTACTCGTTACCAATTAACTAAAAACAAAACAAAATAACATATTAAGTTAACCTACACACTGCTTATCAAGGGAAAGATAATGATCATTAAAAATACATTTTCATACCACATTGATTAAAAGCCATGTAATATCCACAGGGCTGTGCAGAGTTTGTGTGTTTGTCTGTGCATCACATCTTCCATTACAGGGTGTGACCAGCTGGTGATTCCACACAGGTGCAGGCCATCATGTCCAGTCAGGAGGAGCATAAGGGGAACAGTTTCCCCTGAGGCAGATGCCAGATTGTCCCTATACTCACTGGCGTTTTGAACAGAGTGGTAATCAGTCCTCCTATCTTTACTTGTGATCTTTATATGTAATTTTTGCTTAACTCCTTGTGTCCTTCTTTGCAGATATCCTCACCTCTAGTCTCTGGTTACATCCAGGACCTTAGTCCTCTGCCTCCTAGTAGTCAGTGTTCTTTGAAGGACTCATTCTGGAAATCTCTCCATTAATGTCCTCACGACTCATCTTGCTGCTTCATTGGACCAACTATTGGAACATACTCCACCTACACCCCTCACCTGCCTCTCCACTCGTCATGTGGATCTTGCTCCAGACCCTAATGGGAAAATATAGCTGCTTGGTCAGCCAGGTGATCTTTTTTTTAGGATAGATGAGCAGTACATATGTTGGTGAAGATTATCTGTCATCCAGGTCATGAACAATCCAAAAGAAGGTTAAAAAATAAAACAACTGGACCTCTATTTTGAAGCCGAAGACGTTTTGCATCCCATCCAGGAAAGTTTCTCTATTCAAAATGTCTGGAGTGCATGGACTGTATGGAAGAAATGGAAAAGAGAGCTTTAGACTCCAGGCAAAAGAAGTAGAAGCTTTCACCAGACACATTAACTCAGCGGACAACAACATCAAGTTTACCAGAGAGGAAGCCAATGACAACAAGCTACCTTGTCTGAACTGCCTGGTGAGCCTTATAAAGACATGGAGGCATCAACATTGAAGTCTACAGGAAACCAACTCAACCAGGCCAATATCTTCTTTATGAATCTCACCACCTACTGGAACACAAACTTTCTGTCATCAGAACCTTACACCATCGAGCCGAACATGTCCCCACTAGGACAGAAGGGAAGAACAAGCAACAGAAACATGTCAAAGATGCTTTCCAAACCCGTGGATACCCTAACTGGGCTTTTGTCAAATCAGCGAGGAAATCCAAAAGACACGTCACAGAACAGAATGTGTAGAAGAAAGAACATAAATACATTGTCATCCCATATGTTGTTGGAGTCTCTGTAAAACTCAGCAGGATCTTCTCTAAACACAAGATCCCCTTACTTTTCAAACCCAACAGGACCCTCAGACAGAGGCTGGTCCATCCTAAGGACAAAACCCCCCAAGCCTAAGATGAGCAGAGTGGTGGAGACTCAACCATCCACCTGCACCTCAAGGATAAAGGAAACTGTTTTGAGGAACAGAAGGTACACATTTTGGACAGAGAAGACAGATGGTTTGAGAGAGGGGTGAAGTAAGAAAAAACAACTTTAAACAGAGGAGGAGGACTCATATTTCAACTTTCAAAATCTTACAACACAGCAATAGCTTTGATTCCTGTTTCACCCCAATCCACACCTCCATGCATGTGACCACATCATTTAACCTGTGAGCCAGGCTAATGATGAGCCTAACGACTCTCCATGGTTGGGGCAATCAGTTCCAGGTGAACCTACAGGTGAATCTAAGCTCTAACGAGGCCTGGCCTGCAGGTCTGTAAAGCTGGGAACTCCACACTACTCCAGGCGTTTTGAACTGACAAAGCTTCCTGGATGGGAAGCAAAACGTCTTCAGCTTTAGGATAGACGTCCAGTTGTTTTATTTTTTAACCTTTTTTTTTAACCAGCAGTACATGTTTCACTTTGACAAAGGCCCTGGATGCACCGAACTCTAGATGATTTCTGATTATGATTGTGAATGCAAGGAGGATGAACATGGTAAAAATTACACAGAGCTTACAGTATACTGTGGCTGGAAAATGTATTGCAAAAACGCAATTTTACAACATTACTGTGCATAATATTTTAAAGGACAAGAGACACAAAAAACAAAAGCAATCTGGCAGAGGTTAAATTTAAACCAGACAATTCTTCACAACGTCAAATGCAATAAAACATGGTCCAAAAATGGTGCTTAGTCTTGCTTCTGACAATGTAAAGCTTCTTGCTGGGGTTTCTTTTACTTTTGTCTCTTCCCACAGGCCTCAGTGGGTCCCTGAGAAAGCACAGTATTATTATTATTATTATTATTATTATTATTATTATTATTATTATTATTATTATTATTATTATTATTATTGTTATAATACCTCCAGAATAGGAGCATTCTTGGACATTTGGAGAGATAAGTCAGAACTGAATATTGATGTAACTACAGCAATGAGTTGATGGGAGAAAAAAAAAAACTTTTATTACAAAATATTTAATTTTTATGACAACAGCGGCAAAAGGGGCTATCAAGAGCAGACATTCAGTAGACCTACGTTTAGTTCACAGCTTTAAATGACTCAAATGATGATTTGCACCATTTTCAGAACTAGGGGTAGGATGGGGCAGGATTTCATTAAATGGATTGTCTATGTATCGGAGGACCTCTGGAAATGTGAAGGAGTAGGTAGCTATTTAAATTGAGGAATGGTCTTTTTTTATCACAACCAGCTGTTGAACAATGGATGGATGGATGGAAGTTAAGAGCAGTCAGTACTTGGCACATGCCTAAAACTAGAGCAAGTTGTTTGCTTTTAATTAGTTCAAGGTAATAGATTTCCCATTCATTTATTCAGATCAAATTTCATTCGATAACATGAGAACTTTGACACAAATATATTTCACATTCTTTCATTCAGATTAAATTTCATTTGACAACATACAAACTTTAACACAAAGATATTAGCGTAATTTATCATTTTTTTGACATATTTGTTAAAAGCAAATCTTGCAAAACCTCTATGAAGTTGTTAAAACTTGATCTGTAATGTATTCAATTTCCTCAAGCTGCAGCGTGCAATCCATCTTTAAAACAATAGGGCCAATAAAAACTGCATTCATTCATTGTGCTGTAGAAGTAACCCAGCAGAGGAAATCTGATTGTCTCATCAAAATGCACAGTGAATACCCACTCTAAAAAGAAGACCCACATTAATCAAGCGCCAGTGCCCAAATGAGAAGTACAAGGCCCTCTGCCCCCACCGCCTTGTCTCCTCACTTCAGTCGTCTGCATTCAGACTCCTTTTCAGTATGAATCTGAATGAGGGCAGAGTGTGAGTGCGAATATGTCATTAAATTTTAACTGACCAGCTCAATGGAGCATAAAAATCTTTTCATCTATAATTTTAACCATTTACTTAATAGGTTTATGATTAAGGTGCCATTAAAGCAAATGGAGAAGTCTTCTTCCTGGATGTTTCTCCTGCATGTCCACAGATCAGTTTCTCACGTGTCTCTAAGTTATAAGTTATAATTTTACTTTTGGGTCAACTTAAAACACATCTTGTATGTGGAAAGAAGAGAGAAAGAGAGAGCGAAGCAAACTGTTTGACACGTGGGTTTGAATATAAGCAGAGGGTAATAAATGATAAGCTTCTGAATTTAAGATACAAACACTGTCGTACACCATTAGCTGGCAAATGGTGAGCTCCAAGAAATATACATCTGTGAATCCATCTGTCCTTCTGTATGGAGAAAAGAGGGAATATTGCCATACAGTTGGTGGTAAAAGCAGAAAGAGAGGGCTTTGGCATTTTACAGCCGTAAACTTTCACCTCAGATTGACCATGAGTCCAGTCTGTAGGGTACTCCAGCTCCCAGTTGCAAATAGTAATTCCAGGCTTTTATGATTCAAAGTACAGGAGATGTAACTATCAGGCTGATAATGATTTCCAGATTAATTTAGAAAATCTGCAGATTATTAACCTAGAACTACATATATCCTACATATCAACAAAAGTGGACAAATGCTTTGCCTCTCTGTGCTCCACTAATTAGTGGGAGCAGCGACACCTGCGCTGCTCCTAATTACTGGCACTATTTCCACCTGTGATCCTAACTTTACATACCTCCCTCTCAAAGCTACTCTTCACCATATTCTTGTAAGCTATTTGTGTGAGTAGACCATCTAGTGTTTCTTTGATTACCTTGCCTGCCTGCCCGCCCGCCTGCCTGTGAACAGTTATTGCCCTTGGATTTCGCTCTCTCTGCCTTGCCCCTGTTGGACTCTATTGGCTTCTGATTTCTGGACACTGAGCTACAGATCTGTTCATCGACCAAGCACCCTGTCTAACCCTCTGGATACCTCTGCCTGCCTCAGCCCAGGTAGGGGTATGACCCTCTTTACAGTGGTTCCTGAGTGCGCTCCCGACTTTTTCCAGTCTCACACCAGAACATCTAGCCTGTGCAAATTCTCAGTTATCCAGGTCATCATAACAGCAAACAGGCTTAAATCGGAGGACAAATTTTGACGACAATGACGTCCAAATTTTAGACAGGGAGAACAGATGGTTTGAAAGAGGGGTGAAAGAAGCCATCTTGATCAAAGGAGAAAAGCCACCATTAAACAGATGGGGAGGATTGCGCTTCCAACTCCCTTGTGTTTACAGCTCGGTCCTCTAACACATTCCAAAGAGATTACATAAACTGTCTTGTTATGATTTAGGTGACCAAGTACTCCACTGACTCCAAGCAATAGCTTCTAATGACTCAGAACAGTGAGAAGTGGCTCAATGATTTTCATCTGACTTAGAATGCACCTAGGAGGATGGGCCACCATGTCCTTAAAGAACAGCAGTGCTCCAACTGCAGGTTGCTCAGGTACAAGCCACCAGAACTGACAAAGACTCCAGGATAGTAGTTGGAACATTTTCAGAAAGAACAGAGCGAAAGTGTGGTTGCCTCCGACATAAGCCTGTTTGCCAGAACATCTGTTTTTAATAAACGCCTTGAATCCACTCCTGTTTTCCAACTGAATTTTTGGGTCTTCTGTATTTGGCATTAGAGTTGTGTTAAGGGAAAATGTCCAAATAATATTCTGCTACACACTTTAAAGTATGTAAAAGTAAAACTGTTAGACTACACTTGTAAGGACCAAACCCCAGTAAGCATCTGTCTCTGCTCCCCCTTTGTGGCATTAGACAAAGTATCTTCATCATCCTAATGTGTAATATACAAAATTAGTTTTAGTCTAAGCCCAAATAAAGACACATGTGGGGATTGGGACAGAAGGCCCACAAGAGTCAGTAAACCATCCACAACTGCAAAGACAAATATAGGGCTTGTTAAATTACATGTTGACTCCAGACAAGTGAACCATTTCATTTACATTTATTTGAGGGGGTCTTTTCAACACTCTTTGGGCCACATCATGTCATGAAAGAAAACCCACACGTCCCTCAGGAAAATTCTAGAGCCCATAAAGGGAAATCCAAAGCCGAATGCCGCAATCCAAATGCCGGTCATACCATCATCTGATCTGTACAGATACATATTGTTGTTATTCATCTTGTACAGGTAACAGGATAAGCGGGCCAGTGCCCTTAATTGGAAGTAAAATACAGAGCAACATGCCAGGACTTGAAATCAAACACTTCAAGTTCAATCAGCTCTGCTGCACCATAGTAAGTACACACCTTGTTGTGTGCCGAATGCCTCCTGTCATGTTATTGATTCCCATTTCTCCTCCAGGAGCACCCCTGTAATGCCTATTAACCCTGTGGATTTAACCACACCGAAACAAGTCAGCGTCAGACCTCCACAGGTACAAAACGCTTAGCTGCTCTCTATCAGTCAGACCGAAGTAGTGAGTAGGGGGTGAGCAGTCAAGTTCTTTCTCGTGTGATGACGAAAACACAGCAGGCTGTAAGCAGCAAAACAAAGAAAGTCAGCCAATTAAGCTGCCTGCTTTAAGCATTGACCTGGGGAAAAATAGAGATTCTGTTCCAAGAAGAGTTCTGTGAATTCAGACCGGATAGACTCATGGGAAGTAAGGATAACATGAAAGGTTTGTAAAATTATTCTGGTAGCCACTTCAGGAAGAACCCCCTCACTGTGGGAGTTTAGGAGAAAAACAGTAAGTTGAAGAACTTGATCTTATGTACTTGAAAAGCTTGGAATTAACATTTTGAACCGAGCAATCTGTTTAAACAATAGAACACAATCCGGTTTTGTCCTTCAGCTGACAAAAATGCCCGATTTGAATCAATTTATTGCTAAAAGATATATGTTTGTGTGGACAGTACATGATGCGCAAGAGTCCCAACCTTCAACAAACTCGCAAAATGTCACCCTAAAAATAGCTGAAGCTGTAAGAAAATATGAGTATTACAGAAGACTAAAGCTGGAGAAAGAGAGAGGTCACAAAACAACAACTGACAAAATGTAGTAGAGGTAGAACATATAGGCGGAGATTTGTTTTCGGTTTATACAGTATGTGAATACGACCTAGCAATAGTATTCCTTATAGCAAAAAGGGGACTGTTTGGTGTTAATGCTTTCTCCTCTCCTTTGACTTGTTAGATTCTCAGATCATATTGATTTCCACTTTGTCATGAGAAGGATCTAGTTGCTAGGCAACACATCAAAACTTGTGGGCAATTGTGTATCTGCGAACTAAACTCAACTTTCTACAGCAACTATTTTCAGCCTGATTGAAAAATGGACACTTGCGAACACATCTCAAATATATCCCTGGAATGACGGCATGAGAGGTTTCTGCAGGAAATTGATATTATACTCAGACTAATACCCTTAATCAAGAAATCGCTCTATTTATTGACTACAGTAAAATCATTAACACACTTTGAAATCCTAAGAACACATTTTTTTCTACAAAAATCAAGGTTGCCTTGGAAACCTTGCTCCATAAATTAAGCTGAAACAGTCTATTCAGAATCTTTCAGTACTTTCTCTTTTTCACTCTAAAGACTTCAAATAGCTAACATAACATTGTAATAACAACACACAATTTGAATTAGAAACAATCAAATGCATCACTATTCACATCAATGGTATGCATAGTGTCCAGCTGTCCTTGATCATTAATGATGTATTCTCCAAGCGTATACGGAAAAACCAGATCAGTTCTTTCTGAAAACGTTTCGACACCTATCGAGAAGTCTTTGTCAATTCTGTTTTCGCGCACGATGACCCGGATAAAATGAGTATTTGCACAAGCATATACAGTAAAAACTATTTTGACAAGAAATATAAGAACAATGTTGCCCACAGATTGTCACCTGACACAGCCATAAAAACTCAAGGCAAGGCAAGGCAAATTTATTTATATAGCACATTTCAGTACAGAGACAATGCAAAGTGCTTTACATGACTAAAATATAGGAAAATAAAACAGAATAAAAGCAACTTGGAATAAAATGTAGAAACAACATAAAAGATGGGAGAAAAGAAACTAAAAGCAAATATTAAAAACAGTTGGACTACAAAGTTGAACTAATTATGTTTAAAACAGTTTAACTAAAACAGTCGAAGCCAATCCTAAACCAATGCGTTTTTAATCTTGATTTAAAAGAACTCAGGCTTTCAGCACTTTTACAGTTTTTTTTTGTATTGTCTTGTACTTTTTAAAATTATGTGGGGAAACATATTTAATGAGTTCTCGTACCCCAAAAACTTTAGGAGTCAATGCATTTTATATTACCAAGGATAATAGGTAACATATTAAGCACTGTTTCTGTATTGACCAAGAGGGCGCCACACAGTTTTTTTTCCTCACAGAATAGTTTTTAGCACTACAGAGGCAGTTCCTAACTGAGATTTGAACTAAGAACCATCCGAGCTTGTTAATGCATTATAATGCAGCATGAATTGTGGAACACATTACCAAAAACAAAATAAATGAAGGCTTTTAAGCCCATAGTTATCAGCTTTTCTGGAAAATATTTTCTCAACTCATACATAAAAATCTATATTTTATATTTGTCCTCTGAGATTGTTCCCCTCCCAAACGCTCTAAGGATGAAAAACATCCCCCAAAACAATAAAGGTGCCGCCTATGTTTGCCCTCGTGCTTTCTGAAGTCTGTAAGTTGAAGGTGATTCTGTCGTTAAGGCTCTATTCTAGTTTGTTCTTTGCTAGAGGCTCCAGACAGCTGTTATGACAAAAGTAAGAAACATGCACCATGGTGAACTGATGCATCATATCCCAGGGTTCCAGAGGTCAGACCTAAAAACAGAAACCCTCTGGCGGGCTCACAGATGTTACCTCGTTACAGCTAAAATGGGTCACCGTAAGTCATGACCATTACAGTTTCTCTGTCTTTTAAACCATGAACCAAGCGGGGAGGAATGTCATACACCTGCAGGTGAACTGTTTCTGCAAAGCAACAAACAGGAAAAATTGGTCACACAAACATACAGTCACATTCAATAGGAATATGAGGCTTGTTAATTAGATATAGAAAAACATTTGAAAATAACAGCCTTTAGGAAGGTGTTAAATACTTAGCTAACTAAACCCACATTACTTTGTTAATTTTTTTATTGGTCTGATGTAACATACTGACCTTGAATCCCACGTTAACATGAGTTGTAAGCAAAAATACATAGTGACTAATATTAAAGGCTTGAAAACATTGAATAGCATGTTTGTGATTGACCTATATAATGTGCTTCACTTAGTTTTTTGAGTGAGTGAAATCAACTTTTCAGTTATAATCAAATATATTGAATATGAATCTCTCCCTCTCTATCTATCTATCTATCTATCTATCTATCTATCTATCTATCTATCTATCTATCTATCTATCTATCTATCTATCTATCTATCTATCTATCTATATCTAAATCTAAATCTATATATATATATCTATATATATATATATATATATATATATATATATATATATACCATATAAAATGTTTCTCTTCAATTCAGTTTATTTCAATAGCACCAGTTAACAATGTCTCAATGCACTTTATATGCACAATACATACATGCATATTTTTTTATTGCTGTTGTCCCAACTACTGTGCACCATTTAGCATTTTTAATTTCCTCAGCTCTTGTCATAGTCATCTCCATTTTGGCATAATGATGTGTGGAAAACACTGAGCAAACAGATGGACTCTGGGGAAGGGAATTCTGCTGCAAGTGGGATTCTATAAATAGTGGCAGATACATTTGTTTACTGGTGCAAGAATTTGGAACTTGTGGGAGTCTATGGCAAAAAAAATTAGTCTCGTATTTAGGAATGAAAATAGAAAGGAAATGAGTGGTGCTCATAAAATGTTTTAAAATAAGGAAGTGTTCCCTAAAGCTCACCACAATCGTGAAAAGAGATTTTGAAATTAAACCTCCGGTTGGATGTAAAATTATATAGCTCATTTGTTGCTTTGTGTGCAATTCCCAAAGAAATCTCTACAAAGAAGGAGTCCACATGCCACATATCGTGATCCTTTTTCAAAATAGACTTTTGCAATTTCATGATCTATTTGTCCTCTCAAAGGGGAGATAAAAATGGCAGAAATCAACTTGCCCAAGCACCTGCCATCACCTGAAGCTTCACATAACACCCAACCTCAACTTTCCTCCCCACATGAGGTGGGCTATGGTTGAGGGGATCCCTGTCCCTGTTTCATGGCCTAACCACCAGTCCCACAGCTCTAGGGGGGTTCTTGGGTTCCATAAACTTGATTGAGGTTCATCTATCATGATCATCATCAAGGTTGTCATATTTCTCCTATTCTTACAACCCCCCCCCCTCCCCCTCCCAAGGACAAATCACCATGAGTGACCTCACTAAGAGCCAGGGTACTAGACAATATATCACCAAGATTACAGGTGTAGTTGAATTGATCCAGATTAAGGTGGTGATATATGGAGAGCCACTTAAATGTCTTAGTTAAGTGTATTGGTGTCTCGTTCAAAAATAGTGGTGGGATGGAATGTGGACACATAGCTTTGGGTGTTATCTGCAGCAATGCTGGGTCTGTTGTGGTGATGGAAGAGCTCAGTGAAAAAAAAAAAAGCTTTCCATTTACCGGTCTGTCTAAATTCCAACTCCCAACTTTGGTCAAGAAAGGACAATTATGACCAAAATTATGAGATGGCTGATACAAGTGGGTTAAATGGGATTTCTCTGTAGGGAGGCCAGACTCATTACTAGAGATAAGAGGAGCTTCATCTTCCAGTGGGACCACTAGGAGGAACAGCTACTCCTTCACAACTAAGGGATCCAGTTGAGACAGTTTCGACATTTAGATTATAACACCTGCCGAGCTCCTCTATTTGAGGGCAGACCTAGAGGTCCCTGAAGGAACTATAAATCCATTCTGGCATGGTAATGTCTTGCGATCACCTTGAATGAGCTGGAGAGTGTTCATGGTGAGAAGAATGTCTGGGTTCTCCTACTAGGCTTGTTATCCCAGTTACCTGATTTTGGATGAGTGAAAGACAATGGATAGATCGATTTCTATTTAAAAAAACAACAAATAAAAAGTATTTAATCTGATCACAACAGTCTTTCTTCCTCTTTTTTTGCTCTTTGAGTTATTCTTGTATTACTTTTTCTTCTATAAACAGCCTAACGGTGAATGTAGAAATATATATATATATAAAAAAATCTAACTAGCATGTTTAAAGAAAAGTAGGGGCCGTCTTACATAGGCGACTGTTCTTTACTTCATGGAAATAATAGAGTTGAATAGCAGGGCCATTTTGACTGGTGGTAATTTCACAGTCAGGAGCTTTTCTGTTCATTAGGGCTTTGGATATGTTAAAGATCTGACAGCTGCTACTAAAATGAATATTCCCTTTGCTTTAAGTTTACCTGGCAATAAAAAAAAACTATGTTTAAAACTAGATGTGTACATATGATGCATATAAAAAAACACCAGATCTTGTCACTATTTGACAAAAAAACATATTAAACCTTTCCTGTTTTTGGTCAGTTATGATTAACAGCATTATATGCTATTCAGCAATTTGGGAATAACTACGTGATGTCATGGGTTTCTAGGTGTCTGATAGCTTATTTCGCAATATTGTTCAATAAACAATTTTAAGGTCAATCAATCAATCAATCAATCAAATTTTATTTGTCAATTACAATTTGCATTGCAATCGAAAAGTCAGTTCCAGTACAACCGTCCATCACATTTGGGGGGAACGATTGACTGAGGCCTTGCGTTGCCAAGGAACGCAGCCAGCCAGCCGCTGCTAAAAAGCGCAGCTGTCAAGGCCGCATTCCTCCAAACTGCCCAGACCCCGCCTAAACGGAGTTTACAGGCGCTGCCTTAAGGTAACACCTCAAACACAGTGCTTCCTAGTTTGACATCAAAATAAATCAGCCAATATACCTGGAGGAACACTGTGACCCTCCACAAGTCAGGTTCATCATCAGGTACCATTTCAAGATGCCTGAAGGTGGGCCAATCAACTGCTCAACTGTTCATTCACGATCGTAAACACCATGAGATAATTCAACCACCACACCGTCCAGGAAGGAGATGGATTCTGCATCACAGAGATAAATATTTTTTGGTGCAAAATGTGCCAATGAATATCAAAGAAGACCTTGTGAAGACGCTGGCTAAAGCTGGTAAACAAAAATCAACATCCGACGTAAAATGAGTCATGTACCTACATGGTTTGAAAAATAACACTCAGCGAGAGGGAAGCCATTATTTCAGAGGATACAAATACAGTTTGTAAATGTAGTCAGGGACAAGGGCCTACATTTTTGGAAATGTCATCCAGACTAATAACAATAAAACTGGAGTGTTTGGTCATGATGAGCATCAATGACAGCATAGCGGCATGCGCAGGTGCAGTGGCTTGATGCTCCGAACTATATTAGCTTATTGTGTTTTTACATGTTTATAACTGTCCATTCGACATAAATGGATACTCCTTAACAGCTCCTTAACAGCTCCTAAACAGCTTTAATCATGTTTAATGTATGACTTATTTTACCTACTTTATCATTTTGACTTTTGGCAATTTTATTTCTCAGTCTGAGAACAAACACAATTTTGTTGTAAACAGTGGCAATAGTGCGCAATGATACACAAAGTTCTTAACTTATCTCAAAGCAGTTTAGGAAAATGTCAGGAAAAGGATGGACACTTGCAAGCATCGGAGCATCCTAACTGAGGTGCACGGGGAGGGGGGGTCAAAATTGTATTATGGACATGTTGTGCTGTGGGAGGGACTGGTGGACTTCACCATGTAAATGCTACCGTGAGGAGAGGACATTATGTCGAAATATTGAAATGGAAAACAGCCCAAAGCACCAAAATTTTATATAATGTAGCCATAAGACAGCAAAGTCAGTTTTGCAATGAAGGAACTTAGACAACAAAATGTTCCGTCCTACCATTCTGGAAGGTACTGTAAAAAGCTACCAAACAATTTGAAGTATATTCGACTTGCCTTTAAGACAGTTGGAAATCTTTCCAAGAATGATGTCCCAATTCCCCAAATTCACATCAAAGTAAGATAGAGTAAAGCACACAGAAATGACAAAAACCCCAAGCAGTCCACGCTAGACTCTAAATGCCTCCGCACATCAAATGGTAAAGCTTAAGAACAATTAACATAAACAAATACACACATTTGGCTTTCTCTGAGGAGTTATGAGAAAAGCTCCTCTTTAAAATGAAAATGGCAGCACAACATATGTCACACAAGTTGTTCAGAATGAACCAAAAAGACTTCTTAAAACATATCTTTGGACAGATGAAACCAAAGAGAGATCTTTGGCCATAATGGATAGTTTCACGTTCAGAGAAAAGCAAAAACAACATATCAGCACAAAGCCCTGATACATATAATTTTTTAAGCACGGAGGATAGAGAGCTGATGATAAGAGTTTTTTTTATTTTATTTTTTTTATTTCTGTATTGGGACCTGGGCATGTTGCAGTCATTGAGTTGATCATGAAGTCTTATACTGAGGTGAATGTGAGACCCGCTGTCTATCAGCAAAAGCTTGAACCTAACTGGTTCATCAACAGAACAATTATCCCATAGTTTTTCATGCACAAACAAGGCATTTGATATCAGTTAAAAGCATATAGACATTAAGAATAAATATATTTTTTTTAGGGAATAAGAAAAAGGAAAAGAGAACATGTATATACATACATCCCAGACACTAAAGCTCCATGTGTCACTGCAGGTCCACAGCCACCAGCAAGAGGAAGAACAGTCCTCACAGAGAATTATATATATATATATATATATATATATATATATATATATATATATATATATATATATACCTTTAGACCAAGATTTAGGTGAAGATACAGTCATTGAAAGATTGAGAAATAAATGCATGGAGAGGTCTGTTAGGATTTTTTTTTTTTTACATTCTCTCTAGTAAAGTTGTCTAGTAAACCAAATTCTGGCAGAGAGCGGAATAAACACACAAAGACAAACGAGTGATGTACAGTAACTGCCATCCTCAGTGCCATCTTGTGAAGCATTTTACCAGTCTCCGAGGTCTGGAAACTGGACACAATTTCAGTAGCTTGAAAGATGGATGAAGTGGAGAACCTTCCTTCACATGAATGAAAGTGAGTTTGGTCAGTCATTTGTTGATAATTATACAATTACAATTATTTAACAAAATGCATTCATATATCATGATAAGTGTACTGAAAAGCTGATATTCTGTGTTGTATTAAAGCATATGTATGTGGTTAAAACCATTCTAAATGAATTACCTTCTGTAGAAGGTCTGATATATGGGCTCTGAATATGTTATTTCTCTTTCAATGCTTTTTTTTAATTCTCAGTTTGTGTTTTGCATCTTCTACACTTTCCTAAATAAACAAGCTTTTTTTCCTTGTTTGTTTCATCAAAACTCCCAGTGAGAATGAACCAAGAGGAAATTTTCCAATTTTAACTGCACATACTGTGAATCATGCACTCCCAGCTGCTTCTTTTGTCCGCTGAGACACTGTCTGCTGAGACACTAAATATGTGGAGAAAAAAAAACTATCACACAGAAAAAAGCATGGCAAAAATGTGCTCTGCTCTGAATATCTTCCTATGTTCCCTAACTAAACAGCACATGCTGCACATCAGGGAAGCTTTATAGAAGATTTGAAAGACCTTCTAATCCGGTATGGGTAAAGGTTCTATACCCACTGGTGAAATCCATGTTAAAAAATGCATGCAGCTCAATCATGCACTTGTGCACTAAATCATCACCAGATAGGCATTAAAATGTATTCTACATTCAATGCACAGTGTGTGAACTTCAATAAAAAATTGTCTTAATGCTGGTTTACCAGCTCACACCGGAAATCACATATCATCATGTTTGCTTTTGTCAAGAGAACCCCCACCCCTCGTGGCTAAAAAGCATCTGTGTGCATGGATAAGATAGGAGCAAGGTGCAAACATCAGCATCCCTTAAGGAATAATTTCACTTTCATCTTATTTGAAGAGACAGCCAGAGGACAGCAACAGCCCACGTGCTCAACAAGCTCTGCGAGACCCTGCAGCAAGCCTACAGTCCCTAAAATAGAAAATGACAACTCGACAAATAATTGTTGAATCAGCTACAACAGTAACCTGCAGATATGTGGCATATGCACTACACGTGCCAAAATGTCATCCAACAACTCAGATGTATGTTATTATTAAACTGTTTTTCAGTTGAAATTTGTCATCTTCATTTTAAATGCCTTTTAAAAAAATATTAACTTCTGTTGGTTTCACCTTTTAAAAGGGACAGTGTGTAACTAATTTGCCTTTTTACTAGCAAAAATCAATAATTGATTTCATAAATACATATTCTGCCAAAGTCTAATAACAATCACATTAAAAATTAATGTTTGTCTAAACAACTTAGAATAAGTTGTTTATAATATACAGGTGGCAGTTGCACCCACCGGGAGATGCTGTGTTGTGTCGCCAGGAGTATAAAATAAGCAAAGATGACTGTAGCTCATTCCTCTTGCCCTTTTCTGTTGAAGAAGAGGAACATTCATACTCTTTACCCAGCGAGAGGGAAGAGACAGTAACCAAGAAAAGAAATATAAGTAATAATCGGGCGAAAACAAGAGTATGTATCAGTGGAACTATTATCAGGTTACAACAACTCATGGGGGACCAGGGTTTTAAAATGAATGCGGTGGTTGCAGACTTTCTGCTGGACAGGTAAGTTAATTCAATACAACAGGGAGGATTATTTTGCTCTTATGTTAGAAACAGGGCAGTGTAGTCCAGCAACTACTTTGTCTGCCAGATCTAGTAGTTTCGAGCTCTTCTCCTGAGGAACCAGCTCCCAGTATTAACAGCAGAAGCAGTGGTAAAATTATCTATCCTCACACTAAAATTTATTTTAGAAAGGTAGGATCTAATCCACTCTTCAATGGTTTAGGTCCCACCTTTCTGAAATAATTGTTTTTTTACGGCAAACATAGCAATTTGCGATATGTCTTACATTCTGCCTAGTATGAACAATGTCAGATTTACCATTAAGTTGTATTGAAGTTCCAATTCAACATAGCTGCAGTAAAATTACTGACTACCTGAAACATATAGTTCAGACATCAACAGTTAAATCATGACTAGTCATATCATAAATTTGCAATAACCTACTTTTTGTTTTAACTAGTCATAATTCTAATTAAAGATATCTCAAATTACCTCATTATTTAAAATAACTCAAATGTATCTTTCAATATCTGAAACTAAGATTCATCTTATGCAAATTAAATTGCACATATCTTGAAAGCAAACAACGAATAGGGAAAACCAAGTTAAAAATATCTTGAAAACTTTTTATTCCAGATGGTCTTTGTATGCCAGACATCTTTAATTATGGTTCTGACTTCATAGAACCGCAGATAACAGTTTCAACAGCTTAATCACAGCAACAGGGGGCCTAACGCATACACACATTTATGCATATACATACGTATATATATGCATATACACATACATATACACACATGTGTCTACTCATACCCACAAACTTGAATTTGTGTCTACAGCAGTGAATACATAGTCATAGAGATTGGAGTTGTATTCACAATGCTTTGGACTCACAGCTTTCAGATTCATACGCACATAAAAACAAGCCTAACCCACAACATGAACGGGATTGTCTCTGTCTCTCTCCGAGGTCGGTCGTGTCTTTTCTCTCTCTGCAGCTTTTACCCCCCCCCCCCCCATCTCCTGCTTTGCTATGTCTTGTCTTCTGAGCACTTTCTTCATATCAACCGAACTCTGAAAAACATGGATCTGATAAGCTGGTCTCTCAATACTATTGATAATTTTTTTTCGACGGGTAGGCAACGGAAGGGGGACCCGTCCGGTCCTGATTTGACTTATTTTGTGAGATTCACCCTAAATTCCTGGAGGAAAACTGTGTGTCTTTCGACCTTGTCATTCCTGGACGTTTGAAATTTTCACATTGGATTAAGGATACTGTGATCTCTACTTATTGGTCTTTGTGGATTTTTGAAGTATCGGCAAATACAGCGATTGTCGGAGCCATTTGGCCTTGATCAGGCTGCAAACTGCATGAAGTGCTCACTGTGGCTGTGAACGAACAAACCTGGAAGGTAAATGGAGCAAAGCCGAAAAGCTGGCTGTGTTGGAACACAGACAGACTTTGGTGGTTGAACTCAAGGGAGATGGAATAAAATCTGGAAGTGAAGTGCATAAATAGGCAAACTTCTGTCTCTCTCCCCCCCCCCCCCTTTCCCCCATGTTGTTGCACTTCCTTCGACAGTTCAAGGGCAGCGCCTCGTGAACTCCGTGCAGGCGGGGTTCGGGGCTGTTTGGAGGAATGCGGCCTTGACGGCTGCGCTATTTAGCAGCGGCTGGCTGGCTGCGTTCCTTGGCAACGCAAGGCCTCAGTCAATCGTTCCCCCCAAAATGTTTGTTTGTTTATGTGATGGACGGTTGTACTGGAACTGACTTTTCGATTGCAATGCAAATTGTAATTGACAATAAAATTTGATTGATTGATTGATTTATTGATTGAACATGTTTCAGACTCGCATATACGACGGCAGAATCTTGTATTCCAATTTTGGATATATGTTTGTTGACATACAAATATGAATATGAATTTGTAAAATCACACACCTTTTGACAGCTTTCTTACTCCATACATACCCTTTTTCCAATTATCTCACATACAAAGTAGATCTGGATCAGTTATCTTTTTATTTTTGTTTTTTTTCTGTGTGTATTTTGTCTTCTCAAGTCCCAATCAGTATCCACATATGTAAAACCAACATACATAACCAGACATATACAGTCAAGAAAGAAATAACCTGTCTTACAGCATGATATCGGTAAAAGACCTCAAAAGCAACATATAATGATTTGGTCTAAAGGAATTCAATAAAAGAGGGGAAATAAATTCATTAATTATAATAATAAAGCATTTTACTTATACACACCTTTAGAGGACCTTCAAGGTAACCTTACATTATTAACAACACATAAAAGCAACATCAACCGGTGCGTTAAATTGGAGACTAGATTGTAGTTAGTGATAAAACTGTACAAAAGTCAAAATTGAATGCAGTTGAAGGATTTTAAACCCACTGCAAGGAGGAGGAGGAGGAGGAAGAGGAGTGAATAAAAGTTATTGAATGAATAGAAGAATTTGAATGTTAAAAATTGTATATTATATCAATATAGAAATGGCCTGGAAGCCAATTAAGGTTTTTCAAGACATATGGGATATGTTGCATGGGCAGAGTCCTGAAGACGATACAGGGTTGATTGTTGGGTAAGCCTTTATAGTTATCAAGAGGAGATGTGACAAGATCATTAGCCAAGGTAGCGGTATTGCTTGGGGTGAGTGATGGCCACAGTCGGTGTAATAGAGGTGGAAGTAAACAAACCAAGTGACGTTATTTATATGGGGAGTGAAGTAGAGAGTTTTATCAAGTACCACACCCAGACTCTTAATTTGAGAGCAGGGAAGGGCAGAGGGAATTATTGATGGGTATAGAACAACTGCCAGATGTGGAAAGAGTTGATTTTGAAAGCTATCAGCCTGGATAGGATTACAAAGCCATTTCTAATTAATTGGGACTTGAACCAAGTGACATCTAGACATCAGTTTGCAACCTTATTCATCAGGCACAGTTGGGTTCCTCAGCAGGATTGTAATTATTATCTGGAGCACACAAGCATGTCTGCCTCTAAATAGTTCAAAGGAAGAAAGTTTTGTTGTTGCCTAGTCAAAGTTTTGTGTTAAATCTGACTTAGATTATATGGCACCACCATCTAATGAGACTCATTTAAAATGATTTTACAAAAAACAGTGGACAAAAGATCTCCCACAGTAATGTAAAAGATGTATCAAGAAAATTTGATAGCTACTGTCGATGCCAAGGGTGGAAAACCAGTTACTAGGTTTAAGGGTGATTACTAAGCTAGGTTGGTTACGATTTCTTTCCTTCACTTAAATGAAATCATAATTTCAAGACTGAATTTTACTTTTACTCAGGTTGCCTTTGTCTGTTGATAAGATTAGCTAACCTGGCAAGCCAGATTGATAACATTTAGCACTCTCCATTCTGCACATCGATCTGGGCCTGCTCCCATCGGAAAAGGAGGCACATTCAGCAGAACTTTCCAAGCTGATTGGGCGAAGCGACACCCAGTCCCCACCTACAAAAGGTTGGTTTTAGCCAATCACGGTATCAAATATAAATGTAAGCAGCAGGCACCATGAGAACCCACAAGTAGGGCTGAACGATAATTCAATAACAATATATATATATATATATATATATATATATTAGGGCTGGGCAACGATTAAAATATTTAATCGCGATTAATCGCCCTGATTAATCGCGATTAATCGCGATTAATCGCATTGTATTTACAAACTCCAAGAATGAATTCAAAAGTAGTGTAAAGAGCACTTTTATTTTAATGTTCTGCTGCCATATGAACAAAAGTGTTGTAACATTTGTACCACTTATTTTATACTGGATATTTTCAACCCATCTATTGAATTTAGTGCACTAGTTGATCTTTTCTTCATAAGAGAACAAGCACTGCAGCCAAAATATGGCCTTTTTTGACCTGCTGTATATTAGCCAGTCCCTAAGCTTGATGTATCATGAAACTGTTGACCTTTTGGGTTTTGTGGTTTTTATTTTATTATTACAATTTAATAATAATAATAATAATAATAATAATAATAATAATAATAATAATAATAATGTTATGTTCAGTGTTTTTTCGCTAATCCACCTCTTATATATTTCAATCCTTATGTAATTTTGTCTGTGTTGTGTGCACCTGCCTGTTGCTTTAATCCTATAAATTTCCCCGTCGTGGGATAAAAAAAGGATTAGCTAATGTTATCTTATCTTAAATAACACTTTTTAATATATGTACTAGGTTCTTTCAAGGTCTTAATTACATGTTATGTGTGGGCTCCAGTAACATCCATCCATCCATCCATCCATCCATCCATCCATCCATCCACTGATCTACCTGGATGTTCCCTGGAGGACTGAAACGCCTCAGTCAGAGACGTCTGTGGGTCTGTCGGGGCAGTGAGAGAAGTTTCGTCTCCTCTCTCCGTTTCTGGGGCTCGACGTTTTCATGTTTTTTCACGTGCTTAGATAAATTTGTTGTGTTTCCACTTAAATGAACCGGCTTTTTACAAAACATACAGCTTGATTTCATTTACGGTATTAAAATAAAGCCGAACGGTGCTACTTCCTCTGTTCATGTTTTTTCGCTGCTGCGTTTTCTCTCAGCTGTTTGTGTATTAAGTTTGTGTGAGAGCTGAGTGCGCGGGCCAGGCTGAGCCTGCGTGCTGATTGGCTGGCGCCGCTGAGCCATGTACGAGAGGGGAGGGGGAGCGGGAGAGTGCTGCCGTGACGGCGCGCTGCAGTCAGCGCGCCTGCTGACTGACACTGACTGAAAGCATGATGTGAGCAACATGCGTTAATGCGCGATAAAATAAATATCGCCGTTAATAGTCTAATGAATTAACGCGAAATTAACGCGTTAACTTGCCCAGCCCTAATATATATATATATATATATATATATATATATATATATATATATATATATATATATATATATATCAATTGATATATATATATATATATATATATATATATATCAATTGATATATCGATTGATAAACGAATATCGAATATAGAAAAAAAAGGATCAATAAAAAGTTCAGTAGAATAACAGTTTTCCTTCATTTTGCATTCTAGACATGTAGGTTTATATTACAGTCATTACATCCTCCCAACCAATCACAAACACAGACCAAGGAACACCGTTACAAAGCTCCTCCCCCTTCAAAGAGTTCAGAGAGCACACAATCTTTGTTCTTTCATAAAAACTTGCAATTTTGGTAAAAAGTTGATTGAATAAAGGGTGGAGTCTGAATAAAGTGTTTGTGTGTTCTGTTTCTAATAACTGGTCACTAAGCAACAGCATAAAATGGCCAGGGCTGCACTTAAAATATACGTTTTGAATTTGTTGATAATTATCAATATCAATCAATATCATTTCTATTTTATCGATGTGCTTTTATTCTATATCGTCCAGCTCTAACCACAAGATAAGCTGCTCAAGGCACTTCTTGCTGTAGTTTCTTTCAAAGAACAGTGAAAGAAAGTATGATTAAGAAGGAAGAATAATTTAACAATTTGTCAGAACTGACAAAACAGATGTGATAGCAACGACTACGTGTGCGTCCTTCTGAACCACCATGTTTATTTTGGTTTGGCTGTGGGCTCGGCATCTCTTGCTTTAGTTACAGCTGTACGCCCGTCTGTAATACTGATACGCGACAGGCCCGAACGGTTGAAGCGGGAGCGGGACAATTTGGATTCTCGTGTGTTTATGAACACACAAATACCACGAGAATTTAGCTTGTTGGCAAGGTTAAAATTAAGCTTGATGGTCTGAAACATCTGAATGTGACAAGAAAAGCAAAAATAAAAAAACTGTATGGGAGTAAATACTTTTTAGCAGCACTGTACCATTACCAATCAGAACTTTTTCGCTAATCAAACTTTTCCTTCAATGTGCTTAACTGTTTTTATGAGTATGATATAGACTTGTGAATTTCTTGTGATGTTATTCCAACATGAAATAAGAAAAATACTGGAAGGCAGATAAAGCAGACACGAGAAGAATGCCGGCAGAAAAACACATGTGATTTGGGTCAAGGGCTCTTGTGAGCTTTTCCTTTCTCCAAGAAGCTGCTGAAGGACATAAATAAACATAATCAACAGCTTCATTAGTTGGATGTGACAAGTAATGAAGACTTAATGAAGATATAATTCTAACAAAAACTGTAATTTACATTAAATTACCAAGATGTATGATTATCCTGAATGAGGAGCGCACAATTCAAACTTTAATGCTAATTGTAGAAAGGCAGGTTGTTGCAAATCATTTCGTAGCAGCAGCAGCACCTGCTGTGGGGACCAGTAAATATGCAAAGTAGCAAAATACCATTTTCATCTCAGAGGTATTTTAGCAATGCGCTCTGACACCATTTGACAAAATTTATAATGAAATGTTTGAATTATTTCTCTTTTCTTCTGTTTTCACCTCAAGGTTTCTAAGTCTGCATAAATATTAGTTTCCATCACTGACACGGCATGCATGCATGAAGGAGGATGTTTGCCTCTGCTGCACGGGCTGAGGGGCTTATGACAGTCCTGCTTCAAATTTTGATTTAGCACCAAATTACCAGATTGCTGTACCATGAGCCGCTGACAAATGTCTTTACAGCCAGACAAGCATGTGCTTCGCATGAAAGATAGTTTTTAATTTTGTGAGTTCCAAACTTTTCATTCATTTTTTTTTTTTTTTTTTTGTAGGGGAATATTGCAGCACCATGGCGGAAATTGTTCTCCATTGCCTGCTGCTTAGTCAGAAAATGGGTCTGCTGTCTGGGGAGGTTGCAGATGACAGCATAATTTAGGGAGAGCTGCTGTTGAATACTGTCATATTTCACTTTCCATGAAAATATCAATAATATTATGGGATTTCACAAGATTTTGGACTTGCTGTGTTAAAAGTAAATGAATGAAATTATCAAACCTTTATTTTGGCTCTTGTATTCATCATTAAACAGTTTAAACAGTCTTTGCACGAAACAGCATTTGTTTGCTTGAGAAAACTGGCACCACAATGTACAGTAGTGATATATACTGTACATATAATCCAAAAAACTATTTACAAACATTGCAAAAAAAATCTATAATAATTTGGATCAATTTACAGAGTAAGAGAAAATCCTGCTCTTAAAAATAGAATAGCCAAGCAGAATATTTTTTAACCTTTTTTGTGCTTTTTCTGTGGCTCTGTGAATATGGCTAAGCCTTTTTAAGAGATTTTGAACTGTTCAACATAAATCAAAAGTTGTGGTTCTGATATAGACCAAAGCTAACAGAACTGGCCAGGATTGTTGAGAGTTCATGAATTTTTCATGAATCAAAGTTTGAACGAAGCAGACATGATTCTGTGGTCGCTGTGTGTGCATTCCTACTAGACACATGTTGCAAGCTTTAATTATTAAAGATATGCCGAAAAATATGTACTTATTTTTGAGTCAGAAGTCCTTTTTGGTCAGCATAAACATCCCAATGAGGTGGAAACATGGACAAAAACAGCCTGGAAGACAGGAAGGTACGTTCAGTTGAAAAAAATAATTTGATGACAATCGCAAATATGACTTTAGCTCATGATGTGGGATCTGTTTTCACCCCATGCTAATTGTCAATGTCTCTGTGTAAACACAACTGACAATTTGGATTACCTTCAGCCTATTCTTTTAAACACTCATTCACCAATAAAAACATAGGGCTTATTTCTGTATAACTACAACTTATGAACAGAATATTCTCATTTATGCAAGGCTATGTATATTAGTATATTGTATTGTACTAATACGCATTTCTGGGCATGATTTTGGTGAAAAATGAAGTCAGTGTAATAGCATTCTAGTTTTAACATATTGTGAACAGTGTGGAACCACAGTCTTGTCCAAGGAAAACCTTGGCACACTGAGATGGAAATCAATCTTCCAACTGGAGCACAATCACTCTACCACTGAGCTAAAGCTGTCCCGCCACTGCAGGCTTTGCTGCTGTGGCAGAAGGGTCCACTGGAGAAAGAAATGCTTTGCATTCATAATAAGCTTTAGTCTTTACAATCATAGTCAAAAAACGACACCCTCTTTCATTTATATCTGATTCTTTCCAGGTTCAAAGTATTTAGATCTAATCATACATGTTCAGTACCAGATTTAACAATCTCATGTTGTACTAAACAAAGATTAGGCAAAAAGGAAAAGCTAAGTGTGGAAACCAACGATTCATCAGCCTGAACCTCCTCTAGCAGCAATTGTCTTAGTAATAGTTGCTGATCCGACTTTAACAGGTTTTGTTCATATTGTTGTAAATGTATATGAAAGCCTATTGTTCTGGTTTCAGTTCATTGAGATTTTCATGCATTCCTTTTAGCACAGTTTTTTTTAAGTTTTCACTATAGCTTTTCAACCAGGTTGAGGTCTGAACTTTGTGTGAGCTATTGCAATACCTCCATTATTTTCTTTGTAGATCATTCGGTTGTAGATTTATTGCTGTGTGTGGGAGCCTTTCGCTGCTGATCCTGTTTGGGCCAAGCCTTGTTGGTTGTTTAACCTCACATTTGAATAGAGAATGGTTTGGTATACTGGATGACCGCAAACTACAAAGTTCCTGTGGCTACAAAACAAGACCCAATCACCAGCCCTTTGCCCTTCACATTTGGCAGTGTTTCATTTTATTTTTTATTTCAAATATGGTGCTGTGCCTTCAGGCCAAACAGCTCTTGCTACTTTTTTTTATTTACAACAACTTAATGTTTTTTCATCCATATCATGCAACATTTACTGTGTACTTTTATTGACTATCCAAATTGTATGTAGTATTTAAGTCACAAATCCATAAAAGAACAGGTCTACTGTATGTAGTCCAGGTTAATAAGCCAGAAGTAAGAACATAAAATGTTGGTGGAGAGGCGGAATAGTTTGCTCTGTCTGAAAAATTTAAGCAAAGAGATGCCAAAGTAACCATATCATAACATGAATTTGGAATTGAGGATTTTTTCCATTTTTGTATTAAAAATGTTATACTTCCCAGGTTTTTCTCTTAATGCTACAATTATTTCAATGTATGCATTCATGGTAAAAAAGGTCATCCTATCAACTATAGGTTACAAATCAGGAAATAATAAAAATAATATACTCTTTACCAGGCTCTTAAATTATTTAAATGTAACCTCAGCTGAAGGAAAACACAGACACACACACACACACACACAAAATACATTGTGTGTGTGTCAATCAAAAGTTAAAATATTTTATGTGGAAAATTAAGTTCAACCATGATTCGCTAGGGAAGCGAGGAAGAGAAGCACCCAGTTATCCAAAGACGAAATACATTAGCAAAGACCTTGAGAAGCCACTGTTGCTGCCCATCAAGAGGATTATTATGCCATATCCTTCCAATTTAAAGTCTATCAATCTACTATGAAAAATGTTATTCATAATTGGAAAACATTTGAAAGAGTTGCAAATGGAGATGTTCATGTGAATATAGACCGGAACACTCATAGAAAATGCAAACACGGAACTCTGTTTCAGACTTTGTAGGACTCATGTTAAGATGGTAAATGAAAGAGTTCATTAAAGGACAATTAGAAAACAAAAAATAACAGATTCAAAGGGTTGAAGCAGAAAGATCCTCCTCTTGAACCATGCCTTGGTTTTTAAATCACATCTGAAACAACCTCTTATCTATACCATTCAGATATCAAAATGACTCTACTTACTGCACACATTATAATGAAATTACACGACTACAGATGTAGCTTCTGTATTCAAAGTCTTTAAAGTTTGATTTATCAGCAAACTGTAACATTATCAAAACTTTAAAAAGTAAACAGTTTTTTTTATTTTTGCAAAGATAGCCTATTTCTTAATATTACTGCAAGTCTTTAACTAGAATGTATAAAGTGGAGCTTTATACAATCATATTTAATTTTTTTTATTCCATTTAATTTTTTTGCACTGCCCTGAGCAACACAAACTGGGTATAGATAGAAATGTTGCAACACCTCAATAACGTTTGCTAACATTAGCCCGCCAGTAGCTCTCTGTCTCTTTCTCACATGTTATCCTGCATCTGGGACATCCAGCTTATCTCCCTCCTCCTCCTCATCATCATCATCGTCATCATTACCAGGTGGCCCCGCCATACCGAGGCTGCACAACTGTCTGTCTTCCCCGGCCCCCCGTTGGTCTGTTTTTTTTTCTTCATTCACTCCTTGGGTTCTGCTAAGACTAATGTGAACCTTCATATTAGCTTAATTTAGCTCCACAGTTGGCTCTCTATGCTGCTGAACATTTCACCTACTTTTGCAACATTTAGCTATTGCACTCGCATTTTTTCCACTCCAGCGTTATCTGTTTTTTTTTTCAATATAAGTGTTTCACAACTACTACCAAAGATACTCAAAAGTAATGTCTTTGCTGCTGCTCTTGCAGCTGCTTCTTCTTCTCCTTTCTTTCATGGGTGGCCGCCAGTTGGGATCCACTTTAAGCTTAAAGACGCATTTTTGCCACCTAGCGACTGGAGTGTGAAACAGTAGATTAGCAGGGGAAACAATAACTGGTTAGAACTGTGCGGTGGCAGACGGCCACCCTGGACTAAGGTGAACTATGGAACTTGCATAGACTGGTCAATGAAGACTTTCTTACATTTTGTTCTGGTCATCCTTCACCACAGCAGACTGAAGCAGCACCCACAACACTGCAGATACCAATGTATCTATCTCCTGCTTAAATCCCCCCAGCACCACTGAACAGGTCACCTGAAGTCCTATTCTTGAAACAGAGACCAATAAACTAAATCAGAGGAAATACTCCACCTTTTTCTGGTTGAGAACAAATACCTCGGAGCAACAGGTGTTGATTTTTTGTCCTGGCAGCCTGACATTCACCTGCAAATTGCTCTAGTGCACGCTGAAGGTTCTAGATAAAATGCACCAACAGAAACACAAGCTCTACAAAAGCAAAGATGAAAACAGGATCAGTGACTCAATGATGGCTTAGTGGATCCCAACCTGCCCCAGGAAAAGGGTCAACATCGTGCTTAGACTGACGACACAGCTCTCATTTTGGGTTTAGGAGGACCCCAGAATGCCATAGCACCATACCTTAAAATATCTCAAAGCACACTCTCCTTCTCCAGATCCAGAAAAACAACAACAACAACAACTGAATAACCAGGCTTGCAAGACCCCTCAGTAATTCTATGTGGGTATAGATGTGGTTCACTGATCCACAGACAGGATCAAAGCCACGCTGCTCTTTCTGAATCCCCTTTTTTAACAATCAGTTGGAGCTCCACTCCCAACCAAGCAAGCTTTCCCAGGGAGACTCAGATGTGCGATCTCTCGATAGTTGGAAGACACTCCGAGGTCCGCGGAGAGAGTGCTAATTTGTATTTTATCTGTTTCAGATGCCGAGCCAAGAATGCAATGTGTTGCATCGTTCTAAAACTATGCAGACAAGCTGTGGAAAGTTTACAAGTTTTTTTCCCCCCGTTACACAGTAAGCTGCTCTCGGTAGAAAGCTGTGATATTTGTGTCATCCAGATTCCATTCTCCTGTGTACAGAAGACTCACAGAACCCACGCTTTGAGCTCGGTTTCAAGCAGAAACTGCTGACAGCGAGAGAGTAAAAGCCTTTCTGCGCTTCTTCCCACATCAGCCAAAATACAAAGTTTTCTCCGTCTCTGATAAGGTGTGGAATACAGGACACGTTGTTCACTTTTGCACAAACTTTCTCGCTCGAGTAGAAGAGTTTTAATGAGCGGGGTTTACAAACAACAACAGCAATAACAGTGTAAAGTAAAAAAAAAAAGTGCAAAAAAAGAAGAGAAAAAGGAAACAGCTGCTGCAAACCTAAAGTGAAGAGACTGACCGCTGCAGCTTGCAACTTAGTCGGGGCTAATGAGAACAGCCTGACAGACCCTGCAGCTACTCCACCAGAAGAGTAACACACTGCCCCACCGCCATAAATATTCAACATGCTGTCTTCATTTGTGTTATGCTGACCCCACCGTCAACCTCTGCCTCACAGCAGTGAGAACATGTAAGAGTGTTTGTGGAGAAGGTTAAAATCTGAATTTGTTTGCATTGAAACTGTCTGCCTTAAGGTAAAAGGCTCAGAGTGGAGATACAGTACATAATCATCGAGAAGTGTACCTAACTCCTAAGTTTCGCTGAAATAACTGAAATAAAAGGCATGATTTTTATGGTGCACTTTGCATATAAAATATATACAAAATTGGGCAGTTCACACGTATATAAAATATGATCATATGGGGAAAATCTTAAGTCACATATACTACATGTGATTACACCAAAAACATTTTTTTCACATGCATCAGATGTTACAACGCAGTGTAATTTCTACATGTAAAACAGGTCTGTTCACATACATGTATGACAGTGTGATATGGAATTTGACGAAGTTAACTTTGCACATGTACATTTTTTCTTTCAGGCCTTTTGGGTTCTAAATAGCTTTTTCTGAATGTAGATTTTGGCACAAACATAGTGCAATGATTCTGATTAACGCAGATTTGTTATCAAATACTGCAAATTCTCCAATTATGAATATATTTATTTGAAAAGGTTGCTGAGTAGAGGAAATTGTCCGTCAGCCACTCGGTGCGAGAACAGGGTCGCTGTTGTTTAGAACTCTTGAATGCTTTCTGAGCCGGTGATGGAGAAGCTTTCAGAGCAGCAGACAGAAAGTAATAAAGGGAAGGCTGATATTTTCTGCAGCGCCTTCTGACACGGATAAACCCAAGAGAGATTCTGCTCCTCACTCCCCTGCTACAAGTCGAACTGGATAAAAACTGACTGCAGGTCTGAACTCAGCACTTGATTTAACTTACCTAGAAAAAAGAGATTTAATGTATTTTAGCTCAATAATTGCAATTTATTTTCATTCCAAGGTAAATTTGCAAACAATCCATTGTATTGTATCTTTATTCAGCAAATTAGATGTGTGTAATTGTGTGTTTGTATGATCACCTCATCTTGGGAGCAAACTGTTTGGGAGGAGAAATCCCAGAGATCAATAAACTTAATTTTAACACAGTTCAGCTGCAAATATCCATTAGACCTGAACATATTTGGATAATTTTAAAACACATTTAGCCCTGGCATCTAGTTCCTTATTATTTTTTTTATTACAGCAGCAGTTTTGTGTAAGTTCATTTTTCATAAAAACTAATTTCAGGTCCATTCAACGGAGCACCGTTTAAGTTTTAACCCAATTAAAATTTTGAGATATATGAAATTATTTTTTAGGTTAGTATAGAGTACTAGGTGCACATTGATGCTCCCTTCTGAAAAACGTGCCTATGTAACCTGAGAGGGTTGGATCCGTCGCTGAAAGGGTGTTGTGACCTACAGCGGCATTTTTGGTCACATGACCCGTTCTAGGTTACGGCAGTCTCACTAATCATACATATGTTTGGTTCTCTGATGTAGGGTTTAATCTAGATGGGTGAATGTGGCCTTCTTTTTACAAGTAACTTAATGACTTTTCAACCTGCTGGTCCAAAGTCCTCTGCTATCAAATTTCAAAACCCAGAGGGGGACTGTTTAATTTTGTGACAGTGCAGTGTTGCCAGTGGCCTTCAAGGGCATCAAACCTGTAAGTCTAGTGCCCCCTAGTGGCTGCAAGGTACATGTTGCTGCTTCAAATAAAATGCATTCACTTACCTTTCTGTCTCTCCATTTAAAGTTTGTAGCTATACTCACAGTTCTTTCACAAAACAAACCAAAAAACAACAACCATGGAACCAAATCATACACCAGTAGGTATTTAAAAAAATGTCTCAAAGGTTGGGCATCAGGTGTTAATTAATATATATATATGAAAATAGAATAAGAATAGAATAGAAAAGTGAGGAAATTCAGGTGTGACAGTGGGAAAAATAAGTAGATATAAGACATCAAATTAGATCAAATAATAGTACCCAAAAACTAAATTTTAACTTAAGCTGCAGAGCAGAAGATAATTCAATTATCAGCAAGGGAAAAAATACTATGCAATTATCAATAGATAATACGGTATATTCAGTTAAAAGTGCAATGTTCAAGTTAAAATAAAAAGACTGCATCCAATTTACACAGGGATGTAAGAAATATGTGCAATATGTATGACTGTACAAACAAATATTCCCAGAGAGGCTAAAAAGTGTGCAAATAGACATTAGCATCTGAGAGACGGTGTGAATGATTCCTGATCAGAAACATCTGGGATAAAGCAGTCTGGTTTCCATTAGAGTAGGCTCTCGGGTTCTACATGCAGAACCAAGAGAGCCGAAGCTGGACAGGATTGTGCCCTCACGGGATGAAAGTACAACATTCAGTGTCAGAGCACAGGGCAAATGATCTCGGTGGTTTGATTTGTATGGTTGTAAAGGGAATGTGGAACCATGAATTGAAAGTAGGAACCACAGTAACTTCTGTTACATGGAAGCCCACATATATTTGTTAACTCTCTTTTAATAATCTAAATACAATCACAGAAAGGTTTCTCACTAAAGAACAATCTTGTTCCAGTTATTCATAGTTTCCTAAAGCATGTTAGAAGAGCTTTTATTTAAAAGCTTGGGCTTTTAAATAAAAACAAAAAAAAATCCAGTTTCACTTCCAGCAGAAGAAAACTAGTTGCATTTACTATGTAGGAAAGACGGCAAGAGAAATTCTGCACACAGTTTTCTTCTTCAAAATATTGTAAAGATAACTCAGATAGATGCATTTATTATGTCGGAAAAATTATTTTGGGTGAAAAATAGTGTTAGGGTCGTTTGCTGTGCCACAAAAATAATTCAGCATGTTGTTCTGAAGTTATTTATCCATTTCACATATTCATTACATGTGTTTGATAATCTTCTAATTGGGATCGTACTCTGTCGATTTCATCTTTCTCCCACTTCTCTCTTTTCTCTGTTGACCCTTTTATCCATCAACCGAAGAAAGGACCCGTGTTCTCCATTTAATTTCTTTTCCCTGTTGTAACCTCCCACAGGATCAATATCCAATACTGTTCTCTTTTTTCAGAAGAAATATTCCTTAACCCTGCTCCTTTTATATCACTGATTTAATGGTTTAGCTGCTCTTTGATAGTGCTGTCCCATCACAGCTTGGCAGGCACTGCTTAAATCCTTCTTTATATCCTTTATAAGACCTTACATGACCTCTGCTGGGTGTGACATCACACCCTTTCAGTTAAAAGAAGAAAAAGATTAATGGAGGATTTTTAAAGAATGATAGCAGGTTTCAGAAAGTTTTGTTGTAGGAAGGATAGTTCTGGAAGGAATTTAGCTGTTCACAGACCATGTCATTTCTCTGCTTGACATCTCTGGCCTCATAAATGGTGCCAACAGTACAAAAACTACATCAGGATCAGAATACGTTCTCTCTTTTTGGTTACTCGTGCACAACAATGACAAAACAAGGCTTAGAGCTTATTGCACACAGCTCAGCAGACAGACAGGCAGATCAGAATGGTGAATCCTGCAACCACTTTTGATTTACGTGTGTCATATCCATGGAAATGTGTGAGGTTTGTGTGTGTGTGTGTGTGTGTGTCTTACCTCTCTAATTGCAGCTGTGAGGTTTGTCCTCACAGCTGGAGCCCGTTCAGACCAGTCAGGTGGAGCTTAAAGGAGTGAATCCCCAGAGGAAGAGGACATATTATTCTTACTCAATGAGTGGTAATCCGGCCTCCTGTTCTCTGTGGTACTGTTAAAATGTATGTTCTAAAACTTTTGCTCTTCTTGTGTTCTCGTTCCAGGAAGAAACCCATGCTTTAATACACAGTTCTCTGTCTGGTCTTCAGTCCTCCGCCTCCTTGTTTCCAAGGGTTTGCTGGTAAACATGTTGGTCCTCTTTGGTCCTGAGTCTCCAAACATTCCTCCAGTCACTCTCCTCTGGATCCCTGCACACCACCATCAGCACTCACCAGTCTTTCAACCCTCCACTGATCCACCATCATTTCCTTCTCCCTCATGGAGCAACAAAGCAAAGACCATGGGCTATGGGTTCGACACACCACAATCTGCCAATTTCAGTCCCCGAGGGTGTACTTTCTCTGCTCTATTCTTCCACGACAGCCATAATTTAATTTTCAATTCAGTTTAGTTTCAGTTATATAGCGCCAATTACACAACACATGTCGTCTCAGGGCACTTGACAGTGTCAAATTCAATCAAGTTATACAGACAGATTGATAAAAAAGTTTACTCTCTAAGGAAACCCAGCCGGTTACATCATGCCTTGACAAGCAGCATTCACTCCTGAAGAAGTGTAGAGAAAAACAACATTGAAAATGATCAAACATCACTTCATACAATCAATACCTACATCACCTTAATGCCGTCCTGGAACCCTCTCCCTTATCTTTCTTATCTAAATGCCTTAAACTAAATCGTTCAAATTCTGATTGACATATTGATTATCTAATCATATCTGGCCCAGTGACCATGTTGCTGGTCATCGGCGTTCCAGAAGACTAAAAAATGCTCTCAGAGGGCATACAAAACTATCACAGATTTATTTGTCCATATTTAAAATGATCAGACCCATAACCTTATGTGCTGCAAAAAGGTTTGAGCACTATGTGTGGTTTTTGAGTACATAATGTGTTAATTGTTTTTGTGCTAGCAGCTTTAATGGATTGACATGGCTCATAGACTTAGGTACAGTTTGACTTTGGAGGTTCTGGGGTGAAATCTCTGGACCGTGGAACACGTGTACAAATGTAAAGCTTTGAGGCTGAGGTGTTTAAATAAAGTGACAAAAAGGCAATAAAACCAATAAGTAATTTTGAGCTATTTATCACAATGGCACTTTTGGAAACATAATGGATTACTGACAGATTCATCCAAATGGACATCATGGAGTTGGTTTGTTGTAGTAACTTTATTTTTTCCATCATTACATTTTACGTTATAAGACAGCAAGAAAAAATTCTATAGACAGTACATATAAATCAAGGAGAACAATTAGGGGGTTAAGTAGGAGATATTAAAACGCTTAATACAAATGATGACCAGGATGGAAAAAAAGAAAAGAAAAAGGTGTCATGATAGTAGTAGCTTGTCACCTCTTACCATTTCCCCAGAGAACAACCCCCTTTTTCTTCTTGTAGTCTTAAAGGAACACCGCAAGTTCGAGTATTTTTGCAGACATCTGCCCCCATTTGGCAACAGTTTGAAATAACACAATTTTTTGCACGTGTACGGGAGAAGAGAAAAATCATGGACCGCTGCAACTGTCTTTTGTTGTTTATTTTAGGAAACAGACAGATCTACGGACGGAACTACGGGTGAGTCGGCTGGGTCAGAACGTCAAGGCTGGCGAGTCTGTAAGAAAGAGGAAGTAAGAAACTCTGAAAGTAGAACCAGGGGAATTGCTAGAAGTGCGCTGCTTACCATTTAGCTGGGCGGACCTAACCGGGAAGAAGTAGCGTCGGGAGTACTCTATGATTCTACTCAGCTGGAGTTAGGCGGCTGGTGGCTGAGGACGGCTGATGTAACTGGCGAGGGATCCTGAGCGAACCTCGTCGGCAACGGTTGACAGATGGATTGACCAGAGTGAATGCAGAACCAGCAGAAACCGGGAGAGGGGATCTCAGGCCTCGCTGGGTAACATCCAGGAAGTATGAGGGGAGTGCCAGAGCAAAATCTGAGCAGGCGGTTCTGCTGGTCTGTTTCTTCGGAACGAGACGTCAAGACGGGTGAGTGCATCCAAGCACCAAAATCTGAGGCAAAACAGAGATCCAAAAATTAGTCAAAAAACGAAGAGCAAAAACTCACAAGCTGGTTTCCGAGAGTAGGGACAGAGGCCACGTCGTACCACGACTGGTTAAGGCTCTGGCGTCTTCCATCTGTCAGCGCTCTGCTTAAGAAGCCAGAGGAAGCCGCCTGCAACGAGCTGCAGGTGTGGGCCACGCCTCCTCAGCCAACCAGACACACCTGAGGAATAGAGTTAGAGTAGAGCAGCACAGAGAATCCTGACAGTTTAGAGGTGTAATGTCTTCTGAGGGAAGACGGCTACAAATATTGAAGTTAGCCCACGTTCTTTCACTAATACCTCGATTATGGCGGAGACCCAACAAAGTAGCCAGGTGAATGATAGCGTGTTACACCCATGTGCATGCCCAGAGTCCAGCCCATAGAGACAACTGCAGTAAATAAGATAACATGTTTTACACATTGAGCAATTATAAGGGCATGTATGGGAAAGAGAATGAGTAATATTGAACTTCAAAACTTGTCAGCCGCATTGTAAAGTTAGGAGTTACTTACTTCTTCACTGGACATTTTCCTCCAAAATGTGATTCTGTTTTGCTGTGTTACAAAGAGGCAGGGGAAAGGGAGGGTATCAGGGTGCCAGGTTGCAGCTGACGTGGAGTTAGAGAATTGTGGCTTGTCACATCTCGTTCTGGTCTACAGTGCCCAATAGCCTACCTAGTGGGAAAATATCACTTATTGCTCCTTTAAGTTAGAACGTCAGACACTACGTGCTCCGAGTATTGTTGACAATGTCCACCACTGGTTGATGGTAGGAGGGTCGCTGCTGAGCCATCCCTTAGTTATGTTAGTTAGACGTTGGATTATTTTAGTAAGAATATCTGACCCGGTAATATATAGAGGATAAATTTTCATATCAAAGCTGTGGCAGCACACATAAAAACAAATACTATCGGAGCATTCAGCCCTGGAGCCATCAATACCTGTGAATGTGCATGTAGACCCTCTGGGTTTGATGAATAAAACATGAAAGCTGAGTTTATGCAGCCTTATATTTGATTTAAAATATTTATAGCCTCTTCTATTGTAAAGACAAGAAGGTGCCACAGGAGAGTCAAGTCAAGGAGACTTATGGGAATCATCTATATGATCCCTTTTTTGCCTTCATCCTGTTTCATCCATTCTCCATCTCTTTTTACCTGGCATAATTAATCTCTTCAGAGTGATGTTTACATAGTCTGATAGCCTGAGGAAAGGTCTTAGGGAACTCTTAAATTCCCCGCCAAGAAAAAGTATTAGAGATTAGTTTAACTCACAGCTACATGACAGAAGGATAGCTCCTACACTTCTTTTGTCCACGTACAAAAACTTTAACCTCCACACAAGACCAAGTTCCACTGATTTTCATCAGGCAAGATTCACATCTTCCTAGCTGCTTTTTATTCTTGGGGAAAACCAAGATCATTTGCTGATAAAAGGAGATTTAAGAGGTAAATATCAGCGAGGCCCAACTGATCAAATGCTTTAGTTTATTGATCAATGCCAAGTGACAACCTCTAAATGACCGTAGTTTTGTCAGTTTGCATGTATCCAATCCAATTTTATTTGTTAAAGTATGGACCATGAGGGTGGGTGTGAACTCCATGCTGAGAAAGAAAGACATCTTTACAAACCACTCTTTGTTTCAAACACACGGGGAAAAAACAATCTATTTTCTTTATCTTTTGGCTATTTATTCTTTATTCAGTATGATCTGATATATTTGAGCTTGCTGCCAAACACATGCAGTCGATGGGCTCCTTCACACATTTATACTATTGTTTTCCCCACGAGTTGCCATTTAGGCCCTCTCATCTTTCATTCCAAACCTGTAAACAAACCGCTTAATATTTAGGTGCTTAACCATTGCATACAATTTTATTTCCTATGGTAGGGAATTATTTTTGTCATAATCCTGGGGCAGCGTTGTCTGACTCCAATGCCTGAGAGGGGGCGTGCAAGTTTTAGATATGTCCCTGTTCCAAATTATCCAAATAATTCCTAATCCAGTATTTAATTACGTTAAAGAAATCAATGCCATATATGCTTTTAAAGTCTGTAGCTTTAAAGTGCCTTAAAGTAACACATTACATTTCATGAGGATTAAGACTTAGTCACAAATGTCAATGATAAAGCTCATATAATGTTCTGAAAACATGTCCCAGATGTTTTATCCTCCAAAAGTCATGGTGTCGTCATTTCTCTCTGAGCATGTACAGTATGTTGCTAAAAGTATTGGGTCACTCCTCCAAAGAATTGAACACAGGTGTTCCAATCACTTTAATGGTCTCATATGGGTAAAATCCAGCAGCTTAGGCACGCAGACTGCTTCTACTAGAATGTGTGATTTAATCTGAATCTGTTGCACAAAATGTCTAGCATTAAAATTTTAAAAACAGCATATGTCTTTTTTCTGTTAAAATGGTCAAGGTGGGACTATAAATACAACTATAAATCCCCTATTGAAATAATCGGAACCAGGAACACCTTTCTCAACCATAGGAACAATTAGTCAGATAATATTAGGATAGTTTGTGGTTACATTTGTGTTCCAGCCAAAATAAGAACGTTATATAAACATTAACATCCACCAGGTCCCCATTTCTGAAAGTACAGCTGATCTACCCTGAGTAGAAAGTTGCTACTCTGAGTAGTTCTACCTATCAGTCAGGGAAGTAAACTCAGCGTCCATCCACCCTGAGTTAAGCATTTCCTGCGAGTGGTATTAGAAATCTTTAATCTTTGATATGGAGAATATCAAACCATAATTATCTAGAAGAAACTATGCTGTTGCTGCAGAAAAAGCGAGTTAGCGACAGAGAATTGCTGAAAAAGTTAGTGCATGAGAGATATGTGTTGATTAACGGAGAATTAAAGATGAATTATCACAATACAACACCCATTCGACACCCCCCAAAAAAGGGAGGGGGGGGGGGGGGGGGACATTGATTACGTATCTAGTTGCAACTTGACAGGCATAAAAAGGGCGTTGCAGCAAATAAAGATGAAATATGAAAGAGTTTAAAGGCAAGGCAAGGCAAATTTATTTTTTAACACATTTCAGTACAAAGACAATGCAAAGTGCTTTACATGACTAAAACATAGGAAAATAAAACAGAATAAAAGCAAGTTGGAATAAAATGTAGAAACAAAAAAACATGGGAGAATAGAAACTAAAAGCATATATTAAAAATAGTTGGACTACAAAGTTGAATTAATGATGTTTCAGTAAAACAGTTTAAGTTGAACAGTCGAAGGCAATCCTAAACAAATGTGGTTTTAATCTCGATTTAAAAGAATTCCGCCACTTTCAGCACTTTCACAGTTTTCTATTCTCTGAGATCCAGGGAGCCAGTGGAAGGATTTTAGAACCGGGTCCATGTTCTTTACTTTCTTAGTCTTAGCGAGGACGTGGGCAGCAGCGTTCTGGATCAGCTGCAGCTGTCTGATCCACTTTTTAGGCAGACGTGTGAAAACACCGTTGCAGTGATCAGTTCTACTAAAGATAAAAATTAATCTGGTAGAGTCCAGCTATAAGTTATTCTTATGTTTAACCTTAATCAACTAAAGCATTCATTGGCTATAATCAACATTTGCAATTAATGTTGGGATGGTGTGAGTTTTTGAAATGACTGATATGTTCGTTCAATAATATATGAATAGAAAATTAGAGCTGGAAGTCTCGAAATTTGAAACAGAATAAATTCTTCTTTTCATTTTAGGTCTTTTATTAATCTTGTGGGTCTCTGACTAGGGAATACCATTAAACTCTGCTATAACTGAGTGCAACAGTAACATTGCTGACAGTGCAACATACAGTCACCTCTGAAAGAGTTTCTGCATCACCTACGTTAGTAAAAAGCCGCTGTTGGCATACAACGAAGAGCAGCACACATAAACTGTTCAGAACTGAGAGTGTCCCTCATTGTGTTCAATAACAGCGGCGAAAAACGGTAACGCTTGAAAATATATTAATCTCAAATTGATAAAACCTATAATTGTGGTCTGACTCTCCAGACAGAGATTTCTGTGGAGTATTTGCGCTCCAGCATACAGACTCCTTCAGAAAAGGAAACGGCTTTTCCGACACGTCTTTGTGCACATTTCATCTTAGAAGTAGGAAAAACTTAGAGTTTGCCCAAACAACTCTGCTCGATAGCAGGGTTGTTTCACAGAGTAATTTGTTGTCATAATTTGGGTCAGGGTCAAGGCTTCTGAGCTTTCTGAGACGGAAAAGCCAGGGTATGAAGGAATTTACCCCAGAAACTACTCTGGATATCCACTAACCCAGCTTTCTGAAACGGGGCCCTGGTATCTTGTAGCTGTGAGTTGCATCGTTAAGGGAATAATTTTTTTTAAACTTAATTCAGCATAGGGAATAAATATAGATGATGATGACATAACTGAAAAGGTTTCATATTGCTTATTATTTTCAATCTACATTGCCTGAACCAACTTTAATCAAAAAGAGAAGGACATCAATGTGCAGTGGCCAGTGGGTCCTTGTTATTCCTGAACAATGAGAGGGAACACAGCTGGAAGTGCTGAAACAAAAATTACCTTTACTTTTCAAAAATAATGCTGCTTGTTTGATTTTTATTTGATTTATCTTTGTTAGATTGCTGCTGATAATTACCTAAAGACATATACAAATATGTTTTAGAATGTTTAAAAGAGTCGTTAACTGCATTGAAGTTAAGAAATATATCCTGCTACAGCTAATGTAAGCAGTTTGGAATATGATGAAACTGTTGATGGATCACAGAAAAAGCAGCTCGATGATGAGTTACATGCTGATCACTGACTGTGATCAGCATGATGACCAAGGCGGTTGATGATGAAGGTACAGCAGGACTCTGGTGAAGATCCATCTGTCATTGAATAACTGGACTGAACGGAACCTGCACTTTATGGATTCATTTATATCCAATATATAAATGGATTCATGTATGTCTGCCTGGAAAGGGGTAGAACAGTGGGAAGTCTGCCGGGTGAAATCCCTGTCTGTGATTGCCACTGTGGAGCGTTCCCATGAGTATAGATCACAGGCACCGCATGGGGCGGCACGGTCTGGGCCGGCAGTGACGAACAGAAGGCGCCCAATAGTTGTTCCTGTCAGACCAACCTGCTGTCAGTCTCAGAAGCACTTTGTCTTCTGTCGGAGAGAAAAGAGCTCTCTCCCAGCATGGATACTTCAAACTGAGCAGAAAGGAGAGTGAAAAAGGGACTCTGTGACTGGATGGACAAGGATTACACTTGTGCATCAGTGGATAGATTAGCATTAATAGAGACTACTTTTGTGTTTACTTGCAAATGTTTTTAGATTGAGGCTTCATCCGATGTATAGTGCCTTATAAAAACATTAGTACGCCTTGGACTTTGGCAGATTTTGTAATGTAGCAACTGCTAATTTAAATGTGTGTCATTGGAAATGTATGCATTGGATTAATGCAAATAGTACATAAATCGTCAAAATAATTTTAAATTCAAAGTTGACTGGACCACAAAAAGCTGTTTTCAGATAATGAATCCATTAAAAGCAAAAGAAGGTCTCTGACACAAGGCTTTGTATGGAAAATGTAATCACCCCTACATTTAGTAAATGCTTGTGTCCCCTTTAGTGGCAACAACCGCCACCAAGAGCCTTTGACATCACATCTACAACTCGTCTTTGAAAGCTTTATAAAGCTTATCTGTAAAATGTCATTCTTCAGTCTCTGAGACCTTGCAAAACTCCGGCCCACTCTCCCTGTTTCTGATGTTGACAAGCTTGTCTATGCTTTTGTCTCCTCCACTTCTTACTGGGATCCCTAGCAAGGACATACAAAATTTACATCATGTTCAGAACATCGGTGCCAAGATCCTGATGAGAATGTGCAAACATAAACAGATCACCACTGTTGTCCCTTTGCTTCGCTGGCTTTCTGTTTCTGCCTGGACCACCTACAGAATCTCCTTGCTCACTTTTCACTGTCTGCCTGGTAATGTGCCATCTTACTTCAAATAACTGCTCACCCTTCACTGTCCCTCACGCACGCTCCAACCTAACCCTTCCTAAGAGAGGACAGTTTCAGTCTTTAATTTGCCTGTGAAGGAACGAGCACGGTCTTGTTTTACCAAACGATTTGGTTTGTGTATACAACACAGCTTTTAATGATTCCGCTCCTACAAGATCAGCACTTTTCTAATTTCCAGGACTTGATCCGGCACCTTTGGGAGCTAAACTTTTCCTGTGCTGCCATTTGGGTGTGGAATGCTCTGCCTCCACATCTGATGGCTCCACAGACTGCGACATCCTTTAAAATAGGCTTAATAAGTTTTGTAGTGCGCTCACTCCTCTTACTAACGTATTTTATATGCATTTTGTTGTTCCAGTTTGTATTATGTTGATTGTTTTATTGACTGTAGCACTTTGAGGTTTTCTGTAAATGTAAAGGTAGCTATAAATACAAGTATTATTATTATTATTATTATTATTATTAGCCAACTTGATGTTGTCTGTCACTTTCTATTTAAATTGTTTAAATAGATTGGGTAGTGAACAGACTCGCGGCTGCCAATCAGACTAGACTATTTAAAAAATGTAGATATTCACAATTAGTTCAGAATTTGACAAGGGAGGGATTACTTTTTCCACATAGAACTAGGTTAGTTTAGATAGCTGCTTTTTTTCTTCAGTTGGCTACATTAAAGAAAACGTATTATTTGAAATTGTTTTTGTAATCACTCAGGTTATCTTTGTTTGATATAAAAAAAAAATCTCAAACAGGCAACCCTTGTGCTTCCAGAACATTTATCTTAGACAAGAACAAGCTAAAATCTGTCAGACAAATATAGACTAAACCAGCCTAAAGGTATTCGTTTGATCCTTACAGTATATTCGTACATGTGGCCTTTTACGTGAAGGCCTGAAAGTTCTGATTTGGTCTCATTTCTCCAAAATCCCCTTCTTTCACACGTTACCCATGGGGTACGCATGGTTTGCTCTGCAAAAGCTGCAAAATGACCGTTGGCTTTCAAGTCAAAAATAGTTTTGCCATCACTTTTGTCAAAAAGACACGATTTTTAGAGTGCAATACCTAAAGTAGGACTGTTGACAGATTCACTTACCCGAGCTGGGAATCTCAGAGTTACAGATGGTCTTTTAGCTGCCTCTGCTGCCTTTCCTGGCCTGTCCATTTAGGCGGCGGCTCATGCCTTTGACAGTCTGATGCCATTATCTTATTTTTATTGTTTTTTTATGATGGACTAACAAGTAGTCCATACGATGTTTGGGATATCTTTATAACCCAACCATAACCTCTGAGGCCTTTATAGAACATTTGTATTAATCTGAGATTAAATTACAAACAGTGAACACATGTGCTGCCTGCATGAAACGGTTTTAGTTCTGTGTCTCTTTCTTCACCTATTTGTAATGATTAAATTTTAGAATAGTCATGTTCATAGTATGTGATTGTACTGCTGCAGATTGTGTTAAATAGAAGAAAGTGTAAAAAGAACATGAGGGATTGGTCAAACATTATAATGCCCTTTTTGTTCCCTTTCACCATTTTATTTCCTTTTTATGTTAATACAAAAATGTTATTGAACCCTCCTGCTATTTCAGTGGATGTAAAAGAAGAGATAGGCCCATTTCTTTTGCAAAAAAGGTTTCAAAAGCAAGCAGTAAAGGTCAATCATCGGGGAAAATGTCTTGGTAGATAATAAATCATCAATAAATGATATTTAAAATCTAAAGCGAATAGGCTTACTTGCATTAGGGTTACTTTTAATTTCATAATTCAGATAAAATGTAAAACACTGTCATTATTATTTTGTGTGTGTGTTTTTTTTTTCTTCTGTGGTTTCATCAGCCTTACAGATTTTAAATAAAATGATTTTGCATCTCTATGTTACAGCATTACCTACTATAGTAGAGGGTTGACGGTGAAAAATATAATTCTAATCCTTTTTGCATGTGATATATGAAGCACAGGGATTATAGAGGGCTCTGGCTGAAGTGCATGGCGAGTGCCTTGTGGAGCACTTCCTTCTCTCAAATGAGCTGCAGAGACTTAAGCCTTTCAAGTGAACTTTGTTCACCATAATCTAATAACTGTAATTTCTAAAACCTTCCCAGCTTTACTTCGCTCGAGTGCAAGTGTGTAATTGGAGAGAAAACTGTGGCTTTGCATTCAAATGAGTTGATTTAAGGAGGAGAATCACAGTGATACAGTGGGCTGAATGAGTTTTTCGAAAGCACGAGTATTTATATTACATTAAGTTCCCATGCTGCCGTCTAAGTTTGTCTATGTGATGTGCGAATAAAGTGGAAAAAACAAGTATTTGATCCCCTTCTGATCTTATACCTTTGCTCTAAACACTCTCAGATTCGTTTCTATAGTAGCTTCTTTTTTTTTGGAGAGAAATAGTAAGGACCAAAGATCCAAAGCTCATCACATTAGGTAGAGGATAAGGACTGATTTGCATATTGTTTATTTGATCCCCTACAATACAACCAGAACTCCAGGTTCCACAAACTGCTAATTTGCTTTAATTGAGTGCAATTTATTTGCAGATTGGGCTCGTAACCAATCTGTGTGAGCCTCTTTACCACCATATGCAAGCCCAAAGTTCTCGAACAATAAGACGGTAAGACCAGCAAAGTCTTCCATTCGAAGAGCCCCTAAAGTGGAAAAATGTTAGGAGTAGTGAGGAGGACTTTTAGCAAGTCTTAGAGAGTAAGGACTCTTTAGCCAGAGCTCACAGACAAGACTGAAAATGTAATTAAACTGTATATATTACTAAAGAAACTGCCCTGTCCAAAAAATAAGAGGTTGCCCGATTTGGACTGTCTAGCCCCTTATTAAATGTGCAAAAAGGTTATAGCCTACACATACATTAAGATTCATTAGATTTGCTCATCAAGAACTATATTATCACTGTTTCTTTATTTATAGGTAAGGCGCATTAGCTGGCCCACAAACTGACATTCCTTTATGAACATCAGAGGAGTTCAACATTGTTGGAGGGGCCTTTCTTCGCTGTCTCCATTTTCTGACGCTTCTGCTGAGGAAAATGTTTCTGCCTCCAAAGTGGTTCCCTTCATAAAAATGTTGGAGCAAAGTCAGCCTCCTTCAGGAGGAGATGACAAATCCAGCACCAGGAGATTAGTAGTTGGAGACCGCCTCATCAGGCAACTGCGGGAAAAGCTTCTGATTTTGTAGACCATGACCATGACCATCCCTAGCCCTCCTTGACACTAGATTCAAAGTCATATGTCTTGGTTGTTTACATATTTTATGTTTTTATTAAAAAAAAATCATGACTCTGTTTGGGATTTTCTTCTCTTGTTCACTGTATATAGTTGTGCTTATTTTAATACAATTGACTTAATAAAAAAAATTGTGTTTTTAAAAAGAATCTATCAAAACAAAAAAAAAAAAAAACAGTTGAAAGCCTCTTATTTCTGAATAAAATCTCCTGTTTTGCAGATAATTGTCCAAGTTGCACAAGCACTTTGTCTGTTTAAGCCCATTTCATTAAAGTGACAGAAAAACAGACAGACCTGTCATATACTATTGTACGTAGAAAACAATTCACACAGAACATGTAAACATAATTTTAATATACAGATGTGATAAATCATATGATACATTAATGGGTATTACTTAATGATAATTCCCAAGGGCCCTAAAGCATACAATAGAGTCAAGCATCATTATTTTGGGTAGGTGGTTTCATGTGCAAATAAAGCTTTGTGAACTGAACCCTTTTCTGAAACAATTGGCTCAAGTGGTTCAATGCCTCATCTCTCCATCACTAAATGCATTTGTGGATGCAGAACAAGGAGTTAACACGGAGAAAAGGCAAGTTCAACCAGCAAGATTCGGGTCAGGTAAAACTCAGATGACCTAATGCTCTGACACCTTCCATCTGTTTCCAGTCACATTAAATGCTCCTCTTGATTGGTGGAGATGGGAAACACCTGCTGCCAGCGTCCACCTGGTACCCTGCTGGAGAAAGGTAGGAACAAGAACTCCACACCTCTGCTGCCCTGAACCACACACCTGACATCCACAGGGACTTAGGGTCTTGTGAAATGGTTTCACATTCATAAAACCTTTTCTAATTTTGAAAACAAAGCCAAACGTATTTAGTAAAAAGCTGAAATATACAAGTTGTTTTGAGTTGTTTAACAATTTTCTATCTATCTATACCTGTTATGGGAGTTTTGGGTGGAATTCTAAGCAATAGTAACTGAGTTCCCATCTTTACTAAATGACGAGACGGTGGTATGACGTTCCAGCACCTTTATTGAGAAACAGAGCAGAGATTCACATAGTTGGAAAGTAATCGCACCCTTCAGTTCCGCTGCAGTCTCTGTCTGCCCTGTCTCTGCCTGCCTCGCTTTTCGGCTTCCCCTAATACTGCACCGTGGCCTTGGCTAGAGACATAACAAAGACAGTCTATCATAGACAATAATCATTCTACGCAGCATTCAGCCTTGCACTCGGCAAACAGTGGAACTTATACACAGACATCAGGTCTCCAGGCCTCCTCTGTCCGAGTGGTGTGAGGCCATAGTGACTTCAGAATAATAATTCTTATAACAATACCCCACAAGGGATAGACGTGTTAGAAAATGGATGGATGGATAAATCTCTATAGTTGTGAGTTATAGTTTTGATATATTCTCTATGTATCTGTAATGTAAAAAGTCATAAAATAAGGAAAAGCCATTAAATGACACTACTGTTCACTGGTAGTGTGTGTTAAGAAAAAACTTTTCTTGGTTGTCTCAAAAAATCTTAATCCCATCTCGTTTTCATGAACCCAGTTCATCTCACCAACTGAATGTGCCGTTACACCCTTGAAATAAAAAAAAACAAAAACATTGCACTTGCCACACTTATACTTGTTAAATAAAGGAATCATAATGGATTCATTATCATATGGCATTTGATCTAAATAGCCCATTAATGAGAAACACCTGACAACATAAATTCATGAGACAAGCAACATCAGCTAAAATATATATTGAGATTCTGTGAAATTGTTTCCAAACTTCCCATGTATCCTGGCATTTTGAAAAGCCCTTGTCACATGAGTCTAAATGTGGAAAATGGAGGACATTTTTCAGAAACTTCAAGTTCTGTGATGTCTTTGAGCTTTATTTGCTGCTTTTAATGCACATAGAACAGAGCCTTTACGCTGAGAACAGTGAGGTAGAAATCAGAGTTCTGTTGTGTCATGACTGGTTACATTACTTTTCTGTGACATCACCAGCTTGTATTGTTTATTTCTTTCATTTTAAAAGGTCACCTAAACATCTGGAGTTAAATTTCATTTCTTTGAGTGCTTCCAAAATATCAGAAAATTATTAAACAAATTACTCAAGAAAAGGAATACCTACCTACTTAGTTATACATCTGGTCTGAATTCATCAAAATTGCATTACATGAAACTAGGCAACAATATTATTGAATAATTGCTGCAATATTTAAATTACAGCTTTTTTGATTCTGCAATCAAAAGGTTGTGGGTTCGACTCCAGCTTCCCCGTGACTTGTCAATATGCCCCTGGACAAGGCACTTAACCCCAAGTTGCCTACTGATCTGCGTATAGCCGTATTAATGTGTGAGCGACTGGGTGAATGTGGCTATAGTGTAAAGCACTTTCAGTGGTTAGTATGACTGGAAAAGCATTATCTAAGTTCAGTCAATTTACCATTTACATGGACGTTATTCATGTAGCAGAATTCTTTTACATGTCCAAAATAATTGATGTTAGTTAGTCTGAGCTGGTGATCAAAATGTGTATTCAACACTGTCCAATTTGCAGAATGATAATGTAGGAGAGTTATTTTCATATGTCATCATTCCTTCCGACACCTTTAAAATAAAAGGCTGATACACAAAAGTGTGACAGAGATATTAGGAGAGAGGGTGGTGGTGATGAAGGATTATCCAGTCAGTAACCAACATTGACTGGTATTTTATCTGCTTACAGAAACAAATAAGATACTGGCTGCTGCAAGGTAAAAATGTCCTTGTTCTAAAGAAAAAAGTGAAATGAGAATCCATCTGCCTCCCAACTTCTTTCAGTAAATTGTTAAATGCTTATGAAATGCATTGTCTCTAAAACAATATAAAACTTAAACAAGACAGAAAACAAGATCCATGTAAATCACTGATATGCTCCTCTGAATATTCACCCTCCCACTCTTCTTGTCACATTAATGGCAAACCAACTTTGTATCCCACTCCATTTTCACCCTGTCAGCTTCCTGCCGCCATGCTTTCAAACATGTGTACCCTTTTCTCTGAGAAGCCACATGTCTATGTGTATCCAAAGATTACTGAGACAGAGAGACATTGTATTCTTTTGTCTTGTTACATTAAATAAGTTGTGACTATATAAATTGCCTGAGATCATAGACAGAGTTCTTGCAAACTATTATTTTATACTTTGAAATAACTGAATTGTGACCTTTCAAAATATTTGACGGTTCAACACAGTCAAACTGTTAGTAACTGTAATCCTCCTATCTTCGACATGATCAATCTTAGCAACAAAAAAGTGACAGTTTTGTATTTATGCACTGATGTTTATTATGCACTGCTGCTATATCAGTTCCTTGTTTTCATCCTGCAGTGAGCAGAGCAGGCTTTCAGGTTTTGCTTGGCATTGATAGTGTTTCTTGTTAGTTTGTTTTGAAGTCAGTCAGGGTTAAATGGGCAATTTTGTTCTGTCTCACACTAGTCCTCTGACATCCTCCGATGACCAAAGACAGATATAACAAGACTCTGGAGGAGAAAGACAGCCAGCGAGGCAGAAAGCTAAAAACTGAAGCAAAAGTCTACAGAGAGCTTCCTTCATCAATGTTGTGTACACAAAAAAGGACCTTTTTGACAATTTATCACATCCATTAATATATTTAATAGGATGTTATGTTTGAGACTAAGATTAATAAGTTCAGTATTGTGACAGTAAATTGACATTTTTGACATTTTTGACATTTTTTACCAAAAAAATAAAAAATCAAAGTAGCATTAAATTTATTTTCCTTTATGCCCTTTCATCCTGAATACATTTGGTGCCACATCTTACCTTTATGATTCATCTAACTAGTAAATAAAGTCCTTCACTTATTTCATCTCAGGATATATCCAATTGTTGTTTGAAGGTCTCAGAGGTTTGTTAGAAAACTAAAATTGAAATAGCTGCTAAAAAATACCAAACATGCTCTACTTTTAGTTATATCTCATGAAATATAGCATGCATTGATGGTGTGGTTATAACATGATAGAATGTGTAAAAACATGAAACTTTCCCAAAACACACAGTATTTATTCAATACTGTATGTGCCATTTGTTTACCTTTTGCATTTGTTTTCTTCTATACCTTATGAATTTAAGCCGCCTAGTAACCATAAATGTTTAGCAGAGTTACTGGTTGTCCCAAAGAGAGGCGAAAGACGTAAAAGGGTCAAAGCCCCAGAGCTTTAAATAACCACTTTATTGGAATTATATACCATAAACCTTGCGAAGCTTGCTGTTTTTAAACATTTTGGATGGTTATATTAGAGTAACGTTATGTGCTTCCATTTTTAAAAGAAATTCAGAGTGGACTCTTCTGTCTTCAAAAGGAAAATGAGAGAAAAAAAAGCAAAGGAATTCTACTACAACCAGTTTTTTTCTTTATGCTAAAGATGTAGCAGTGGAACTGACCCCAAACATATTATTTTGAAGGATTGTCATTGAATTTATTTTACTCGAAATAATTAGAATCTATTACTGTAAGTTTTCCATTAGTTTATTTATTTTAAAGTCTCTGGGGAGTTTACATTACTTCCGTTGAGCAGTTATGCTGGGGACATTCAATTCCTTGGACCTCATATATGAAGGTCCAAGGAATTGGAAGGTACAAAAAAGTGCGCCGCATTGTTTAACACCCAATTTGGCATGCACAAAAATTATTGATGCGTGACAATGTGCAGTAATCCACGTACATTTATTACCTGCTATGAAAATTTGCAGCAGCAACACAAAACTTCTTTGATCAACAATTTAAAACCACAAACTAATAAAACATTCCAAAATCCACTGAAGTATTTAGTTTTATTTAGCCCAAAGAGCATCAAACCTGATATTTCTTCCACAAGTTTGACCTTTTATTTAAATCCTACTTAAAGGCCAGATGCTTTTTTGTGTGTCAGTAGGTATTCTTACGTCAGAGAACACAAACATCCCACAGTTCCACATGATCTACATGCTCCCTCTAGCTCAGATCACAAAAAAAACATAAGTTACCATAACTATAACTAACATGACTATGAACTCATTCGAGCACTGAGTAAATGCTTAGAAGAAATCAATGTATGGATGTGCCAACACGTTCTTCAGATGAATAAAAATAAAACTGAAGCAATAATAAACCGGAAAAAGGTAGAGTGCCTTCTCCGGGTTGGGGAGGATGTGCTGCCCCTAGTGGAGGAGTTCAAGTATCTTGGGGTCTTGTTCACGAATGAGGGGAAGATGGAGCGGGAGATCGACAGGCGGATTGGTGCTGCGTCTGCTGTGAAGCGGGTGCTGTACCGGTCCGTTGTGGTGAAGAGAGAGCTGAGCCAAAAGGCGAAGCTCTCGATTTACCGGTCGATCTACGTTCCTACCCTCATCTATGGTCACGAGCTTTGGGTCGTGACCGAAAGAACGAGATCCCGGATACAAGCGGCTGAAATGAGTTTTCTCCGTAGTGTGTCTGGGCTCTCCCTTAGAGATAGGGTGAGGAGCTCAGTCATCCGGGGAGGACTCAGAGTAGAGCCGCTGCTCCTCCACGTCCAGAGGAGCCAGTTGAGGTGGCTCGGGTATCTAGTCAGGATGCCTCCTGGACGCCTCCCTGGTGAGGTGTTCCGGGCACGTCCCACCGGGAGGAGGCCCAGGGGAAGACCCAGGACACGCTGGAGGGACTATGTCTCCCGGCTGGCCTGGGAACGCCTTGGGATTCCTCCTGAGGAGCTGGCCCAAGTGGCTGAGGAGAGGGACGTCTGGGCCTCCCTACTGAAGCTGCTACCCCCGCGACCCGACCCCGGATAAGCGGAAGAAGACGGACGGACGGACGGGCAATAATACATTTTGAAGTAATACTTTTTTAACCAACAGATGAGTGATCAAGAGTTAACACAGCTTCAGTCGCTTCAGCTGGAAACCACCGATTAGGCCCGAATTAGGCCAGAACCTTCAATGGCATCTAAAGACAATTACAAGACCTGAAGAACATTTCCAGGATTAAAGGACTGATTTCTCAGCAGGATCTGGAAAAACTAATCCATGCGTATATCTTTAGTTGAAGCGATTACTGCAACAGTGTTTTCACAGGTCTGCCTAAAAAGTGGATCAGACAGCTGCAGCTGATCCAGAACGCTGCTGCCATCGTCCGCAATAAGACCAAGAAAGTTTGGAGGTATAATTTCTTGCCTAGACACATCTTAAAATAACTTTTTGTGATAAATTAGGGGTATAAAATTGATAGGTTTGTAAACTCCTCATCTCCTTACTGTTCCTTACTTACCCTTGTGGCCGACAGTTTTTCTTGCTGCATGCAACTCGCCTCCTCAACAAGCCCCAGGAAAGCAGGCCAAAGTAGTGGGTTGCTTGAGGGACAAAAGCCCCAGGAAGGTGAAATTAGCCGGGTAAATATGTATGGAAACGTTACCCGTGATTTCAAAAGCCCCATGCTTTTGAGTGCCAATAAAAAGGGGGCTATGAAGACGTTTATGCACTTATTATAAATGATTATTGCTGTTTTTCATTATGATTCCACAAAATATCTATTATTCCCCATCTGATCAAATAACATTTTCTATGTTGTCTCTGTGTTCACTTTTTTAGGGTCCCCTTGTATATAAACTGCATCTCCCCCTATCCTCTCCCCTTTTGTTTCCATACTCACGTGGGAAATGTAGGAACCTACATTATCCAACATTTTGTGAGTTATGTTGATTTTAATTCACTACTTTCAATTCATTTATCCCATATTATGCTATTGTAATGGTTGTATGTTGGGGAATCTTGGGAATTCAAGTGTATTTTCTCTTTCTGTGTCATGGACATTAAAGCTGCCGCAGGGAGTTTTGAGAAAACCGTGAACTTAGCCTGAACATTTTAATAAGCACACTTTACAGGCCCCTCCCCCTTGCTCTGTGCAGTGCTGCAGCCCTGCTGCTCTAATGTTTACCTGTCTGTTTTCTGAGCACGTCCCACTTCATAAATTGGCAGTTTTTCTGTAAACCATGTTGTTTCTCTGTCATTTCTCCAGACAGTTGCAGCCCACTGGCAATCTTGACTGATGGTAGCAGTGTGTGCAGCTCATAGCTAAGTGATGAGAGAGATGACACTGCTAACAACCAATCAGAACCAGACATTCCTCCTGGCTCTGATGGTTGTTTCTGACCGGGAGCGGTGTATTTCTGCGCACAGCAGTAGGTACACATGGAGGAGCCTGCATAGTACAGTTTTAAGTTATATCTTGCAAGTTTTGCCTTCTCCTTTGGGAGAGTTATATGTTGGAGAATCGGGAGAGTCCAGTGTGTTTGTGTTTCTATGCATCAGTATAAACAAACTTTGACACCCCACCATCGATATGAGTACATGTTCCTTGCAAAAAATTGTTTAGCCATACATGTTGACGAAACACAGGGTAAATCTTATTACCAAAGGCTTTTGCATGTGCATAAGGAGTCCTAAAATGAAATTCAGCACTTTCATTTGACCTGCTTCCCTTTTATAAGGTGAAAAAAAAATCATTTGGAATAGTTTTGGCATGTGTTTAGATAAATTGCGCCAAAATCACAGGCCCGCCTGGCACACTGCCTACTAAAACATTTGTGAAACATATGTGCTTTAGCGGATTCTGTCCAAAATTTCTGCAGTTATAGTCAAGATGTGAATATACAATGTTTGAGGCTTCTCCTATATTTTCATGAGGGTTTTCATATAGTTTGCAATGTTTATTTTGAAAAATATTTATGCAAGACTCAGAAAATTGGATTTTTCCCTTGGTTTAATCCTCTATAAATCCGATATAGTGACATTTGTAATAATGGTTATACTTGAAAAATATTCTTAAAGCCTTAGTGTCAGAAAAATACTAACATTTAAATTTACACTTTATAACTTTGGAGCTGTACTTGATTTGTATCAGATATGTAATTTCATGTGGAAATTGCTCCTAAAACCCTCTGGGTTTATCTCAAATCCAGGAGTAGAGATAGCCATGTAAGAATAGCTTTGTTTGAAACTGCAAAATAGATCTGCATTTAATGGATTTAATTCCACCTGTGGTTTCAGAATAGCAAGTGACCCTAACTTGACTCTCTAAATTACTAACAGTTAACAATGACATTTAAAAAAGGTATATAAAACACTAGTAGTGTAAACATTAGAAGCTTTCACCAGACACTCAGTGGACAACAACATCAAGTTTACCAAAGAGGAAGCCAATGACAACAAACTACCTTTTCTGGACTGCTTGGTGAACCTTATAAAGAGATGGAGGCATCAACACTGAAGTCTACAGGAAACCTACTCAACCAGGCCAATATCTTTTTTTTGCATCTCACCATTCACTGAAACACAAACTTTCTGTCACCAGAACCTTACACCATTGAGCCGAACATGTCCCCACTAGGACAGAAGGGAAGAACAAGGAACAGAAACACGTCAAAGATGCTCTCCAAACTTGTGAATACCCTAACTGGGCTTTTGTCAAATCAGCAAGGAAATCCAAAAGACACGTCGCAGAACAGAATGTGGAGAAGAAAGAACATAAATACATTGTCATCCAATATGTTGTTGGAGTCTCTGTAAAACTCAGGAGGATCTTTTCTAAACACAAGATCCCCTTACTTTTCAAACCCAACAGGACCCTCGGACAGAGGCTGGTCCATCCTAAGGACAAAACCCCCTAAGCCTAAGATGAGCAGAGTGGTGGAGACTCAACCATCCACCTGCACCTCAAGGATAAAGGAAACTGTTTTGAGGACCAAAATGTGCACATTTTGGACAGAGAAGACATATGGTTTGAGAGAGGGGTGAAGTAAGCCATTTACGTAAAGAGACCGAGGCGAGGAGACCAAAAAGGGACGGTGAGAGTTAAAGTCTGCCTGCTGCGGCTGTGGTGTAGCGGAAAGGTGAAATAACTAATGTTTTTTTCACTTTTAAACGATGTATTGCAACATCCAACTGACATGCACGTGGGCATTGTCGCTTTAACAATTGCTCTCGTGAATTTCAGTGGTGAAGTCCTCTCGATTTTCAAAATAATTGTTGTTGATCGCAAATGTGTATAATAGTTCCTTTTGAATTTGCTTGTAAAGCGTGGAGAATGGCCCTCGGCTTACCGCACCGTGACGTCACTTCCAGAAGACGTCAGGAGTGAGGTGTTACCATACTTGGCCATGAATGGCCACTCCCAGACTCAGTGATCACGACTAAAATTAATACTTTTATTTTTTTACTGATTAACGCAAAATTCAGTTATCACCACAAACATATTAGTTTTAGGTATAGATAATGATCCATTGATTATTCCTTGCTGACCGGACTTCTCCTTTAAACAGAGGAGGATGGGCCATGTTTTGAACAATCAAAAACCTACAACACAGCAATAGCTTTGATTCCTGCCAAGTTTCACCCCAATTCACACCTCCATGCAAGTGACCACAACATTCCTCCTGTGAGCCAGGCTAATGATGAGCCTAACGACTCTCCATTGTTGGGACGATCAGCTCCAGGTGAATCTAAGCTCTAACGAGGCCTCGCCTGCAAGTCTATAAAGCCTGGAACTCAACACCATTCCAGACATTTTTTTTTTTGACTTGAGAAAACTCCCTGGATGGGAAGCAAAACGTCTTCAACGTCAGAATAGAATTCCAGTTGTTTTATTTTTTAACCTTTTTTTGGAGTCACAGCATTTGTAGGTGGTGGGATGTTTCAGGGAATATTTTCTTGGGTCAAAAGTCTTTTTCTAATGGCTACTTTAACTATGATATTGCACCATGTCGCAAAACCCAAATTATCTCGAACTTGGATCTTAAATATGACAATGAGTTCACTGTTGTCATTGTCATCCTTAGTCTCTAGATCTCAGTACAAGAGAGTACCTTTTTGATCAGGTGGATGAGAAGATTTATGGTTTTGCAGACAGCAAATCTGCATCATCTATTTCATTGTATGATTCCAATATAGACCAGATATTTCACAAAATATTGTCAACACATATTAGAATCCATGCAACAATAAATAAGGTTTTTAGAGCACAAGGGGGTCCAACCTGAGACCAGCCAGCTCTTTCATAAAAAGTTGCTCGTGGCCCTAAATCAAACTGTAAATATACCAATGTTAATTTCAACTAACTTTGAATTTAACAGTATAATTTCATTGATTAAAATCTTTGAAATAAAAAAAACTCCTAGAGGTGTTCTCTATGTGTTCATTGCTTCTGTTTAACATAAAATTCCTGGAATAAACTAATACCTCAGGCTATGATGGAATTTATCTGTTGCTCTGTGCATATCAGTTCTGTGCAGTTTACAAAAGAATATTGTTAGATCCTTTTTAAAGTATGGTTTCTTATTGAAATGTAAATAAATCAGGCATCCCTTTAAAAATGGAGTATGGTAATGTATTCAGGGGAAGTTGTGTAGCATATATAGCAGGTTACACAATGTGAAGCAGAATTATAAGCACCTTTGCTTATTGTGAGCCAAGAGACTGTAAAAGTTATGAACTTCACACAGGCTGCCAATAATTCTGGAGGGCACTGTTAAAGCACGGTAACATGCTGAATTGAAACTGTGCTTCCATGGATATTATTAATTTGTTCAGCTGGAATCATTGGCCCTGGAAGGCAGATAGGATAAAGGGGGAGAACGCTGGAGTGCAAAAATGTATGAGCATATGCTAAAAGCAATGAAAGACCAACCTGCATATTTTCATTGTGAACACCATTTTAACCATTGTAACATGCTTGAGTGACATGTCAAGAGCCATGGCAGTAAAAAGCCACAGAGCTGGATAAGTGACAAACAGAAAATCAGAGGGGAAGAAGAGCAAGTGGTGCATGAAGCAAAGTGTAAAAGGCTGTTTTGCTGAGGGCAGCTCCAGCTGTTCTCTGAGATGCTGATCACACTGATAATCCACAGATAGAACAAGAGAGCACGTTTCAGTGGGTTTCTAAACATGAACGGATCAGCATGTAGCTAAAACAAAGGGGCGAAAACTTAGATCTTCATCCAGATTTATATTTTTGTACAGTCTGAAATCAGATTTGTCAGTCTGTAATCTTAAATGGAATGAAGTTATAAAATGCATTCTAGTCAAACTGACCCCTCAAAGCACTTTATGCTATAGCCACATTCATGCAATAATGCTCACTAAAGTGCACGCATTCATAGACCAATGTGCAGATTGGTTGGAAATTCGGGGTTAAGTGCCTTGCCCAGGGGCACATCGACATGTGACATGGGGAAGTTAGAATCAAACCCACAACCTTGCGATTGCAATGAAATTACTCTATCCATTAAGCTACAGTCACCCCAAAAATATTACTATTTAAGATGATAACCCTATGCGCAATGATAAAAGATTTGTTCAAATATAATTTTTTAATTTCTTAAAATGAATAAATGGCTTTCTGCAATGAGTTAAAAGCAGGAATAATTAATTGAGATATATAGTGTATATGGTTAGTTCATTATTACTATTCTCTATGAATAAACTTTGCTCAGAAAGTTATAGGGTTAGTGTTTAGGTTGTAAAAAGTTTTACTTAAAAAATTTACAATTAGTATTTGATATCATGATGAATTTTATTTGGTGGTAAATTCCAGTGCTGCGAAGTGTCGCGCAACGAGTGTGAGACACGCATTCTTCTAACTTCCTATGCACTCGTAACACCACACGTTACGTTCCTCGTGCAGAAAAACAACAAAACTCACATGGGCTGCAAGTGATCCGTCGACTGCACCGTTTGTTCGCCGCACGGTTTAATCCCCGCCTTCTTTGAAGCTGCAGCTTCACACATACAGACATACACCAGCAGTCAAGTTGAAGGTATGATTCCCCTTGAAAACCATGGCTGAATTATCTCAATAGATGCATCTCCCTACTACACTAGGTCGGTGTCTGTGGATACTTGTTAAAAAATGTATGCACCACTGGGTAGTGTCTTTCTGTCCTTGCTTCAGTGCAAACATCCACTGCTGAAGTAATTTGGATTAATGTATTTAAGATGGATTTCATCCAAGCTCTGGTCTATCTTCTGACAATATAAAACAGAAATACAGTACACAGCTGTGCTCTTCATAAGAAGATCAAGGGTCAGTGAATTTACAGACATAGACCCCAAGTCCTGCTTCTTGCTTGTCACATACATGGTCAGGATGCCTTTGGCACTATTTGTGAAAATATCCAGTTGCTACTGCTTGTATCTTATGCTGATGAATGTGACTAACATGATGTAATGTTTCACCACACAGCTACCAAAAAGAAGAATCAAAAGTCTTTATTGCCATCAATGAAACTTTTGCTGAGGCACCGGCTCAGAATTGGCACTTAACTCACAGACACAAATCAAGATAGAATGTTCAAGTTGAATGCACTGACAACACCGCCTGAGAAGCTTAAAGCGTGCAAATAGTCTGTAGAATCCCACCACACTGGTGTCCTCCACAAACTTCACAACCTAGTGGGGTGAATAGCAGAGCAGCCATCCACCTCAGCCCTCTCCTCTTCTCTGTGGGAAGAGGAGAGGGCTGAGGACACAATTTTGCGGCATTCCAATGTTGAGGATCAGATGCGCGTTTCCCCTAGCTTTACCACCTGGGGCCTGTTGGTGAGGAAGTCCCTGATCCTGGAGCAAAGTGGTGCAGATAATCCCAGATTGTGCAGCTTCAGGGCCAACATGTCCAGAGAAAAACCTTTGCAAGTTCGTCAACACATTATTTTGACATGTTTAGACCAGCAGCCTTGTTAATATTAATCTTCCTTACGGTGTGGATCACTTGGTGCAGCTGCTGGATGAGAGACTGATGCTGCACTTCTAGGTGAGGAAGATGTTCAGACCATCTATTGCTTGGAGAGTTGGAGCATGCAAAGATGCTGTTTAAGGTGTTGGGGAGAGCTGGATTGCTGCTAGGCTGCTGGTCGCTGTGCTTATTATCTGTAATGGTCCTGATGCCTCTCCACATGTTACCTGGGTGGTTGCTGTTGAACTGTTCCTCTATGCATTGCTTGTAACTGTGCTTTGCCTTTTGGATGCCCCTTTTGAGCTCACTCCTAGCCCTGCATTGGCCAGTTTTTGTCCTGATCTGTATGCTGCATCCCGGGCCTTCAGCCGGGAATGCACTCTGAGGTTTAATCATTGTTTCTAGTTAGGAAGCATTCTGTGCCTGTATTCACAAAGATTCTCTCAGAGTCCTCTCAGACAGCTCCTATCTCAACCTGAAAAATCCTACCTACGTGTATTTGCTTAGAGTGATTAAGATAGCTGCTGAAATTGACCCTGATTAAGGAGATTCAATTTTTATCTTAGTGAAGAGGTGTGGTTGACGCTGTGCTTTAAGAGCTGTGATTGGTTGACAGTACAAGAAAAAAACATTCACACACAAATGCACTCCTACAAATCAATGGAGACATTAACCAATTAGACTGGATTAAGAAATGTGTGACATGATGATGAAACTCAGCGAAATTAAATAATTGTCACAGCATCAAAATGTTTGAATGTACTTTATTTAAATCCTCATCATCGTTTTGATTTGCTTGTTATGTGTACTCCCCATACTAGTCATTTTAATGCTTTACTATTTGATATTAATGTGCACTAACCTTATCAGCATTGGCCTGCTTGGATAAAGTGGGGTTAGATTTGGCAAAACAACCGGCATAAATTAAAGAAAAAAAGGTGGAAGAGAGCAGAATTGTACAGAGGAGCAGCATCTCTGTCCATACAGTTCTGGTAGGAGAATAGGGGAGTGTTAAAAGGTAAATGCGTCCTGGTTCATGGCGCAAATAAGACGACTTTGAGGCGCGTATTGCCACAGATCAATGCATCTTTTTCTCTGCGCGTCTAGGTGCTTTTAAGCAAAGGGAAGTGCTCCATGCAGCAATCAGAAGCAAGAGTGGATAATAACAGAGTTGAGCTCTCTAACCAGTTTAAATGCTCTGCACTACACTGACAGATATTCCAGATTGGGGGAACAGAAGGTTCCGATTGTTTTCCTGGTTGTGCATCACGAGTTACGAATGTACAGTGCCAAACCTCCACCTTTGCTCTTCTCTGCCCCTGAAGTTCTTTCGGCTCAAAAAAAGAAAGAGTGTCCCACTAGCTCCACTGCAGCATTGATGTTGTCGAGTGTGTTGTTGTCCAGCCACATCTCTGTGAAGATCACTAACTAGCTGTCCATCTTACCTGAGTCTGAATCCTCAGTCAGATTTTATCAAGTTGGCAAAGTCACCTTCCAGATACCTTTATTTTGAACACAACTCCAACTACAGACAGAGTAAACCACACAGGGCTTCATGACAACAACCTTTCACACTTATGGCTACCTTGCTTATAAGTCTAAGACAAACTACCAGATAATGAACACATAAACCACAGACTATGACATGCTGGGGGAGTGGTGATCTAATGGTTGAAGAGCAGGGTGCTTGCTTCCTGGGGAGGCTGCAAGGTTCTGGGTTCGAATCTGACAAACTGCCCCTCTGAACTTGACACTGTACAGAGCTAAAGACACTGTAACATCAAAACAATTTAGCCAAAATTTACAGACACCCAGAGACGTTTTTAACACAAATCAAACCATGGTGAAATGTGGTACTGCCTGTCTTTAATAAGCTGCACAAACCTAGGGCTCTATGACATGTTACTGATTTTATTTTGCAATGAAAAACAGTAGCACGCATGTTTCATGTGAAATTAGAAAATCTCTTTGTTTAAAAAAAAGGTAAAACCTCTTTATAAACTTTGAATTCACTCCACATTGCGTCATTTTGACATGGTCTGCACTACTACTGGGATTTTTTTTATACCACTCACCTATAATCATCTTCATGTTTTTTTCCCCTTTTACAGAACATACTTTTTTCCAACTTGAGTTTTGTAGACAATCTTCTCTAGTCCATCAAAGGGTTGAAGGGGTTTTAGCAGCTGCCATAGTGTTGTAAAATCACTTCACCTGAGACAAGCTTGTATTTCAAGAGGATCATCTGACAGTCGGTAAAAGCCTTTTCTCTTTGTAAGATCAAATCCACAAATTTTAGTTTGCAATATTCCATTTTTTATATTTCCAATGCTGCCCTTCTGCATCAGTGTGTCATAAGAATTAAAGTTAGGACTAGATCCAAATTGACTTGCCATTCTGTCTAGATCCAAGTCTGAGCCAGAATCTTAAAATATGCAGCTTTCAGAATTTGCGTCATCCTTTAAACCAAGGACCTAACCAAACCTGACTTTTAATTTTGCAGAAACCTTTTTATAAATGGTAAATGGACTGAACTTATATAGCACCTTTCCAGTCATACTGACCACTCAAAGCGCTGTACACTATAGCCACATTCACCCAATCACTCTCACTAACGCGCACACATTTATACACCGATTCGCAACTCGGTAGGCAACTTAGGGTTAAGTGCCTTGCCCAGGGACACATCAACTTGTGACAAGGGGAAGCTGGAATCAAACCCACAACCTTCCAATTGCAAGATCGGACTACTCAACTCATCAAGCCTCTATCTTTTAAATGGGGGAAATAATGTAAAGGAAATTAAATTCATCCATTGTCAGGTGTTTAATATAGTTTTCACAGCCGGGTAACCCACCACATACCTTTTGTATTCCTCTTTGAAGGAACATCTAGATTTAGTCTGATGTGGATAAAATAAAGAAAACAACTCCTGTCCTTGGTGTTCTTTACCCCATTTTTATTCTTTTATCCTCATTCTTTTCTCACTCCCACCCTCCTGTCTCTCCTCTCTGCTTTCCTCGCTCCTTTCATTAGCTGAACAGGAAATGGGCCCCTTCACTCCCCAGAGGAAAGCCATTAAAACATAATAATATGCCTTTTCTCACCTTTTTCCATCAGTCTCTCTCTCCCTCAGGCAAGTTTTCCTGTGTGTCCTTTACAGGTGATAAATGATTCCTCGGGTGTAGAGGATGATGCTGTTGAAAATGACAATGTTAACAATGACCTTATTAACAAGATGTGAAGCATCAACATTTGTATTTTACTCTTACAGACACTAATAAAGCTATGTTCTGCACGCAGTGACTCTTTCTAAAAAATTCATTCTAATTAAAGAGTCTTTCTAATAATTGCCACATTGAGTGCGGGAGACAATAAAGGAAACAACTCATTTCTTTGAGGTACGTTCGAGGTGTGTGCTCTGTCATTAAAAAGTAACAATGTGGAACAGTGGACCTTTCTTAGAAGAGAGTAATAATGAAGTGTACATTATAGCAGAGGTCTGCATTAGCTTCCACTCCCTTTTCTCTCTGCGGCTGTGAATAGAGAGTGTACGCATTTGAATAAACTGCAGCTTTTACCCTGTGGCACCTTTTGCACATAAACACATCTCTGCAAGTAAACACAAATGGTAAAGTGAGAATAGGAAACCTCAAAGACAAATCAAAATGGGGGTAATGATGCTGAATGCTCAGCCTCTCTGGCTCACTGTGTCGGTATAACCGTGAGCCATATGCAGTGATCTATACACACACCTGTGCAAAAAAGGTGTGGCTGTCCTTTACACTAACTATAGTATTAACAGGGTCATTATTAAAAAAAAAAATAGTGGTGTGATGCTTTTAAAGTCAGAAATTGTAGTAGTGGGCCTTTAAGGAATTATACAAAGGTTTTCTTCTAGAACTAGAGACTAATATGACCATCACAAAAGGATGAGTTTGTTGTCAGTGAACCAGTCCACTGCTGATATTTTGGATGGTTGTCCCACTCAAAAACTACAAACAACAACCTGTTTTATGGCTTCTGACAGAAGGCTCCATGTTTTTCTGAAATCTAGCCGAGGTGGGACCAAGTCATGACTTTTTGAATTGAGAAAGCTTCCTGGAGAGGAAGCGAAACGTCTTCCACTAGGAAAAACAAGTCCAGTTGCTTTGTTTTTTACTTTTTTTGGAGTTGCTGCTAACCCCGTTAACATAGTTATTTTTTTTTTCATTCATACAGGATGAGGACCATACTAAAAAGTAGTCATTACATTGCTCTAGTCTGGTTTTCAGATGGCATATTAAGTACTCAATGGGCTTTCTATTGCAAGTAATAGAGCCCGAGAGTGCCCAAAGGGTTTTCAGCATGTTAAAAACCTGTCAAAATGGGAACTGGTTTATCATTATTTTATTATTTATATTTATATGACTGGTCCTGGTTAGAGGATGAGGGGCAGTAGTGGATATATAACCATGATGTAGGGCCTTTTTGCACCGGCATGGCCTAATTTGAAGCAGCAGCGTGTGATACTTAGAGTGTCTGGCACAAATATGAACATGTATGGTAGGATTGTTGTGGGAATGTTTTGCTGATGAATTGAGCAAGGGGGGGGCATCTCAGTAAAGCAGAAATTAGCATGCAGGACCCTATTTCATGAGTACAAACAGCATGGCAGTGTGAATATTTTCTGAAATTTTCTGTGATTCCGTAGACGTCGTTATTGGGTCATGAAAAGTATAGCAGTATCTTAGACATTTGTGAAGATACTGCGTTTTAAACAGGGGTCGGACTTTAGAAATATATATTTTTTTAAACCATAGTAATTTCAGTAAAATCCTTCATTGATGCTGGGAGATAAGGCTTGATTGACAGGTCTTGCTGGCAGTCATTGAGATGTGTAGACTGGGGTCGATTGTGGTGCTCCTGCATACGGCTGAGAATTTTATGTAGTATTTAAACTGAAAGTTATTCCCAACAAGTATAAATAGTTAAATAAATAGTCCCAGCATTCTTCTGCCTCAGAGAGGTTAGTGTCAGAGTTTGCTAAAGTATTGTGACCTTTTTAAAATTTGTAGTGGCAGGAAATGGCAAATCTCTCTTACAAACTTAACCACCGCCCCCTCTTTCCTTTCTCACCTTCACTCACCCAAGTGATCATTAGATGTGGCCTGCCAGACATCAGATAAGGAGAATTTCATTAAGATTTCTGCTTTCTCTCCCTCCATCCTTAACCCTTAAAGCCAGCTCGTCCACTTGGTCTCCCTGCTTGTCATCTTTCTCACCTAATGCAGTCCCCTCATTAGCTACAGCCTGCCGGGTTTGAGACCGAACCGCCTTCGTTAAGTCTAGGGGTTTTGTATTTGCTGTCCACAGGGCATCAGTCTTTTTATTTCTTATTCGTGAAATGTCTCATTCTATTCGACATTTCCTGATCTAAAGGAAGAGAAGGCACAACTCGCAACATCCACTGGTGAGTGATTTGTCAGAAATGTGCTGGGATACAGATGCAGCCATCATAATCAGCCGCACTGCTGCATGACGGGAACATTTTTGCAGAACCAGGAGGGTTCACCTGTTTTAATCAGGACTAGACTTTAGTTAGCATATGTGCTATTAACTATACAGTTCCTTGTATAATAACTTTTTTACATTTTTCTTGCTGCAAGAAGAACACAAACACAAAGGTGAAGAATGAACAAACATCTTTAAATTAAATCTAATAAAAAAATACTTAATTTTCCCAAATGGAAATTGAATGCTGTTGTAACTCAACTGTTATGTTGAGTTACAGAAGCACAGTATCCGACACCAGTGGAGAAAAATATCCAAAAAAGATACTTTTATCCACAAAAAGGATGAAGGGAAGTTCCCTAAAAAGATTTGTAGAATAAAAACAACTGAGCTACATTAAAACATGCAGCCACCTTGAGCAGTGCAATTCTAGAATCTTCTTGAAGACAAGTATTGCAGATGTCTGAAGCAGGGTTAGATCAGAAAACAAAATCCAAAGCTTTGCACAACTCACAGAGCTCTGTCCAACCCATCATCTGAAAATGTAACCCCAACCAGAAACCTACCAAAAAATCTTTTTGTATCTAAAGTGACAAGACAGGCAATAAGAGCAAGAATCAGTGAGGCAGGAAAGAAACCCAGCTCTGGAAAAGCTACAGAGTCAGTGCAGATAAGATAATCTGTTGTCAGGGCAACTCTTAGTCCGGCACTCCACAAATCTGACCCTTGGTGAGAAAGGGGAACCGTATGAAATTTTTTTTTTTTCAAAACTGATGTTGTTTGGCCCTTGATTTAAAAAAAAAAAAAAACATTAGTGCATAAAAACCAACATGGTTTATTCAGGTTTTGTACTTTGTGGTAGCAAAGTCAAGCTGTGGGGATGATTTTCTTCAACGCTACTGATGATTCTAAAACTACAAATAGAGCTACAAGGAGATGGATTAGATCACAATGATCCAGACAAAAGTCCAATTCGAAATGATTGGGGAAATTTGTGCATTTCTGCTCAAGGATGCTCTCTATGAAATCTGTCTGAGCTTGGGTTTTTTTTTTACAAAGAAAAATGGCCAAAAGTGACTGTGTCCCAGTGTGCAAAGTTTATGGAGAGGGGGCTGAATACATATGTTTATCCTTTTCCTTTCACTTTCACTGGCTATGTCTGGAGGGCGCTGTGTGTTATTGGTAGGAAAAACAAATTATGCAGTAAGCCACATGTTTGGTTTTATTTTCAACTTGTCAAAGGTGAGACTGTAGCGAGATAACTGCCGGCTACCATAAAAGACTTCTTGCTGACTCCAGGTTATTTTTTATGAATAAATAATGATGAATGAATACATGTGAAAAGAGGAATTTTACTGTTACTGAATAGGTGATTTGCAGACTTTAGGTCTGTTCTGCTCTTGCAAAGTTTCCATCCCTCTGATCCTTTCTTTGATCTTATGGTTTGTTATTACATCTTCCCTCCGTCTGAACTTAGTTCCATCTATTTTGGATTTCTCTGTAATTCCTGCCATCCCAGAAAATTGTTTACTATCTTGTCATCACTGCCACTTCCATTTTCTTCCCCCTCCCTACCTCAGCTTGAGCCCAATCTCTGTCAAGCAGACGACGTGGCTGGTGGTGGTGATAACAGCGCTCAAAAATGAAAAATTTATTCTTTTTAAAAAACAGCCTGGAATGAAAGCTGCAACACTGTTACACTTTGAAACCAAGCCTGCTCAGGCAATTCCACTGAAACAGAAAAAAAGCAAATGTTTTTTATTTTGAATAAAGGTATGGAAGCCAAGAGAGAGATGTATGCTATGGCATCCACTGAGACTCTGCAGGATACCGTTTAGTTAATCACAAGGTGAAATTGAATTAAGTGAAGTGAAATGAGAAGGCAAAACAGTAAAGTCTTAATGATTGATTTTTTACACCATTTTCAAAAAGTTCTGTAGAGATTTCCTATAAGCAATCATTTATATATTCATCTATAGACATCTCAACAGCTTTCAGGTGGTTGAAGACCAAATTCTACATGTTGTATTTTATTTAATTAACTTAATTTTTTGGAAAATGTTGTACAGGTCTTTAAAAGATTTCCAGTTTCTTTTGTAATTAGGAAGCTATGTTGCGTCTAAATGAAGTTTTAATATCCCAAAGGAGACTTTTTTGGAGACCAAGTAAATCAACATCAGAAAATAAATTGATCATATTTTCACATGCAAATAGATTTTGATGAGAAAAACAGAGATCTTCCCAATCTTAATATGTACAGGCAGGAAATGGAGATCTTTAGACAGAGAATGTAGTGGACTACTTCCCACATGCCCACTAATGAAAGGCATACAAGGGTTCAAACGGGCTAATTAGCTGATCAAACCGTTAGCTGCTTTCTTAGTGCCAAAGAGCGCCCAAAAGATTTACTTTCACAAATGAAGCACTACTGCTTTTGCTATGGTGCTCCATTTGATCGGTATGCAAAAAACCTTATTGTACATTTTTGGATTATATCAAATAAGGGTACACTGTCCCCCAGCAGAGCCCCAACAGAGCCAGAGGTCTTGGGTCCTGCAAAACAGCCGCCAGGATTGCACCAGCAAACACCCGAGCACCCAGCCCCTGCACCGAGAACTACCAATGCACCAGCGGGTCATGGGTCCCACAGTTAGAGGAGATCTGAGATGTCACAGGAGAGGAGGCAGCCCAAAAGTCAACCTGGCAAAGAAACGAGCACGCAGTCACATTCACACGATCCTAGGGTGGAGGAGAGCAGACCACCACAAGCCGAGACCAGGGCCTGTTTTGAGCATTTAAGTTTTTAACCAGGTTTCATTTTGTGGATTTCGACACTTAGTTTTGGTCGAAGGACAGAACAGTTTTTATAAATTCATACAGGCTTGCCATATTTTGATGATTAAAATACAGAGAGAGGGAAGGTTATTAATGTGGTCTATCTGTGGACCAAACGGCTTGTAATTTAATATTAAATATACCATTTAGACCAGTATATTATGTGAATTAACGTGAATTAAATTATTCTCTTACATTTTTTTACTGCATAAGAAGCCTGAAAAGGTCGTCAAAGACAGCAGACCAATAGATGAACTTGTTCATCAGATATTGTTCTTGAAGAAAGCATTCAGAGAGGAAGGTGACAGACTGTGTGGGTTTTTGTTTACACAATTAAACCCTGACAGGGATGCATGTGAGGGAGAGGCCGGTCGATTTAGCACAAAGTGTCTAATTTGCAGAGGGTTGAAAATAAGCTGCTTAAAAGCATATGAAGTTGCACTCTGTCGGATGGTTCTGTGTTATTTGTCGGCAGCCTGTAATTACTATGTCTGGACTTTATTGCACTGCACATTCTGAGATGAAAAGAGATGCAGCAGCAGAAGAGAGACAGGGAGTGCAGATTGAGTCAAAGGATGAAGCTGGAAAAAAACATGACGTTTCAGGCTGATTTTTACAGAAGTGAGGCTTGAAATTGTATATTGCTGAAGTGTGATGTGAGGCATATGCCCTTTTAAATATTAAAATATGGTTATTAGGATGTAAAAACATGCAAAGGCTTTAAATATATATGATCAAAGTAGTATTTGAAGGAAATAGCTAATTAAGAGCATACGTATTGGGACTTTGTAGCTTTCTGACACCAAAAACCACCTCTGTACTGGATAACTGGATCTTTATTTTGAAGAAAGGTTCAACTGCAGGTTTTTATTAAATGGTAACTGATTTTGTTTTCTAACCAAGGCAACTAATGTAACGAAGATCAGTAAAACACAGTGTGTGTTTCAAAGAACATTTAAGACCATCTTACAGGGTCCATTATTTTGAACAATTATCAATCTTTGTTTGTTTGAATCAAACCTATAAAATCTAATTTCAGAGATTATATATAACAACTGTATATACATCTTCACAGTGATGGGTCCCACAAATGCTGTGTTTGACACAGCTGATCATAAAATACTAATTTACAGGCTGGAAAAAATAAGTGGTATTGTCTGGTGCTGTGCTTAACTGTCACAGATCTTATTTGACCAACACGGATTACTTTTGTTCCCTTTGGGAATTATAAATCTGGTTAAATAACAATGAATTGTGGGGTTCCTCAAGGTCCGTTCTCTGGTCACTTTTATTCAAAATTGGTATGATCCCACTAGCTCAGATACTTTTGGATCCCTCACTATATGTATGCTGAAGACACGTGAGTTTATGTCTAAGTGTCACCACATGACATGACTTGCTGCAGTGAGTGTAGTGGACTAGAGTCAGTGTCTCCATAATTTTATTGTGTGGATAGGATTGCCCCCAGCTTAAAGCACATAAGACAGAAACATTTGTTTTGGTCCCAAATATGTGAGTATTGTGATCAATGCTCAAGTAGACTCAATGGACCTATAGGCCACAGAGCCTTTTTATTGTGTATTGTGACATACACAATAGTTTCAACCTGCAACATTGATCTGTAATGATACTTGTAAACACAACACACCAAATTGTTATTTTTTTTATTGGTCCTTATGAAGCAATCACACTGGGTCTCTAAACCGTAGAGTTACCTTTTTATGAGTTACTCTGTGACTACACAATTATTCACAAAATACGCTGGCCAGTATGTGGAAACTAAATATGCACAGTGTAGGCAACCATTACTTTCAGTAATAGTTTGATTTAGTTTTATTTTTTCCACAGTTCTAACAGTTAAAGAAGCAATAAGTAATACTGATATCTTGTGGCTCAAATTGATACAACTGTTTGCCAATCACAAACATCTGAATATGCCTTTTTTAAACTGTGTGTTGCTGTTGTGAATATTTTCATACACAGGATAAGTATATGATGTTGTATTCTCTTCTATTACTGGTCCGCTTCTCCTACTGGTTTCCATGTTTACAAGCTGTTGCTCTTTTGCCAAGATAAAATACTAAATGTTCCTGTCATGGTTTTAATATGTTTAGCCCACATGCAGACACGTTACGGACGACAGAACGTAGTTTAAGATGATTTATTAAAGTTCAGGCTACAGAGATAACACAATGTGATGTGATCGATCGAGATCTGAACGTCAGTGCAGGAGGAAACTGCGGAGAGAAAGAAGGGAGATGTACGAAGAACCAGGGGGGAAATCTCCAGAAGCCAAGCTGCTTACCATTTAGTTTAAGTGGACCTAACTGGGGAGGGACAGTGAGGGAAACTCTGCGGCCGAATGCTCTCGAGGACGGGCGGTGGTTAGCAGCTGGAGAGCGGACTGATGGTTTGTCGGCGAGGGATCCAAGACGAGCCACGACTGGCGGTGAGGCAGATGGTTTGACCAGAGGATTCGAAGGAACCAGTAGAATCCGGGAAGGGGAACCTCGGGCCCGGCTTGGTAATATCAAGGGAGCAAGAGGGGGAGCGCCAGAGCAACATCTGAGCCCAGGATTCTTCTGGTGCAGGTTTGTCGAGCAAGACATCAAAAACGGGTGAGTAATCCAAAAACACAAAACTGCAAAAGGCAGGAGATCCAGAGTTAGACAAATTCCAAAGTACGAAAGACTCACAGGTTCGGGTTTTCAGGTTCGGGTCGAAGGCCACGTCCTACCACGACTAGGTAAGGCTCCGGCGTCTTCCATCTGCCTGCGCCTTTCTTAAGAAGCCAGTGCTGAGCACTCCCGATGAGCCGCAGGTGTGGGTCACGCCCCCCAGACAACTCAAACCACCTGTGGAGCAGAAATAGAGCACCGACCAACAGAGAACCCTAACAGTTGCACGCTGTTTGAGGAACCCTGGGAACTTTTACATGATTGGCGCAGGAACCAGGAAGTAAGCATGGGCTACAACTACCGAAGTAGTTCCGGACCGTACCTCTAGGTTTGAAAGGAGAAAAACGTGAATAACATATTTTTGATGGAGAGGACCGATTGTTTATAGGGAATGTTACTTCCATCCTAGGTGACAAATGAGAATGACTTAGGCTGATTTTACAGTTAATATCTTACTTATAGCTCATTTAAGTGTTTTAGTGGAACAGTGGAATCCCATAGCAGACCACTTTGGACCAGCAGATTTAGAAGTCATTGAGTTATGTGTAAAGACAAGGCCACATTCACCCCTCTAGAGTTAATTCTACATCAGAGAACCAGCAATATGGCTGGGGCAAAACTTACAAGGTGTTGCTTTAACATTCATGTTGACACTGACAGTGATAGCCTAATTGTATAGATTAATGACTTTGTAAAGTGCCTTCAAATGACATGTTTCATGTATTGGCGCTATATAAATAAAATTTAATTAAATTAAATTAATAGTATCTTAGACTCAATGGGCTTTACTCCACTACACAACCTACCCATTTTTGACATTATATATTGGAAATGTTGCTAACAAAATTTAAATCAAGTAACATTAACTATGACATATTAGTAATATATGTGATTTGACACAATGTCACGGACACAATTCTTAAAAAGTATAAACATGTAAACGCGGAAAGAAAAAACAGAAACTCCAACATTCAAACATCTGCCATTGTAATTAATAGATTGAAAATTAGATTGTTGGTTTATTTTTGTGTTCTTTGTACCCATCCATCCATCCATTTTCCAAACCGCTTCTCCCTCATGGGGTCGCGGGGGTTGCTGGTGCCTATCTCCAGCGTTCACTGGGCGAGAGGCGGGGTACATCCTGGACAGGTCGCCAGTCTGTCGCAGGGCAACACAGAGAGACAAACAGGACAAACAACCATTCTCACACACACTCACACCTAAGGACAATTTGGAGAAGCCAATTAACCTACCATGTTTTTGGACTGTGGGAGGAAGCCGGAGTACCCGGAGAGAACCCACGCATGCACAGGGAGAACATGCAAACTCCATGCAGAAAGACCCAGGGGTGTACTCGAACCCAGGACCTTCTTGCTGCAAGGCAACAGCGCTACCCACTGCGCCACTGTGCAGCCCGTGTTCTTTGTACATTTTGTATTATTTCTGTTATTTATTTTTTTCATTATGTCTCCGTTAAGCTCCTGTTCATTACACTCATCTCAGCCCCTCAGTATGCGTTAGTTTCAGGAGTTATTCATTCCAACCTGATTGCTCAGACCTGTAGCCCATGCCATTTATCACACCTCTCCTCAGTATAGGCTTCCTGGTTTTCTTAGTTCCTTGCTGGTTTATTCTGTTAAATTTATATTCCCTGTTGTTCTATCTGTATTTCCTTTGCCTTTGATATTTGCAATATTAGTTGTCTCTCGGTTTAGCAATTTCTCCATGCCCAGTCCATTACCTGTTTTTCCTGCTAGATATCCTTGTGTGAGACAATATTGTATTTTTTATTATTATTATTAAAGTTAATATTTTCCACTACCACACTGTGCTCCTTGATCTTCCTTAAACTACATCATGACAGTCAAGGGGTATGAACACTTAAAGAAAAACAAAAAAACACTGTGTTAATGTAGCTAGTATAAATGATGCTTATCCTTTAGCATAAAAAATTAAAATGAGTCATTTATCAGAAAATAAGATTTTATTTATTGTTTTATGCATTCCATTCTAGGAAGGGGCTATAGGCATGCTGCCATTTATCTGATGTAAAGAATTGCTTATTGCTAATCAAAACTTAAAAACTGCTTCTTGAAGAACTTGGTCTGATAAAGGAACACTTTATATGTTAACTATTTTTTACTTTAAATTGCTCTGTAAGTTATGCTATATCAGTGGAACTAGGAAATGGGATTCAGCACAAATGTTGCTCATCAGAAGATGAATATTTAATTTTATCTTAGCGTTCTGTAGAAATATACTGTGCATTAAATTAAAGTAACAACATGGTTGAAGTTTCAAAGTTCAAAATCTATATTTATATTCAAGTCGCTAAATTCTGCTCTATTAATTATGCCTTAAATTATACAGGCAGTTCTGTGATACTGTTGACTTTTATGAGGTGATTCTGCAGGATTTTCAGCAAGCTGGAACCTTGTTTTTTAATTACTCCCTAAGAAGAAAGAAGCAGATTTGTCACTTTGCTTTTTCTGGGAATAGACCACATGCACAAAAATGTTCATAGGAGCGGTCTTATTTGAGATGATGGGACCTGGCAGTACTTTACCAGACTAAAACAAAGCTGGTAGACATACAGCAAAAGTCTTGCAGCTTTCTCTGAAGTGAAACAATTGTTGTACTAAAGATTGACTGAGGAGGGATAAAATTACTTGTCATAGTTCTTAAAGATTTCTATTTTTGAAAAAGTGACAACTGTGTACAATTTTTCTTCCACCTTCCATTTTTAAAAACATTCAATGAGTAGAAATAATTCTACAAAGTAACATATGTAACACGGGATGAGCACTAACTAGAAATAGGGAAACAACTTTCATAATTATCACATACACACACGTGTATATATATATATATATATATATATATATATATATATATATATATATATATATATATATATATATATATATATATATACGGAGCTACTTCTCCAGAGTGAAAGGTTACTGCCCTGAGTGGTCCAAAGACCACGGGCATTACTGTTGTCTTCACCTTCCAGGCTTTTTCCAGTTCTTCCCTGAGCCCTTGGTATTTCTCCAGTTTCTTGTGATTGTTTTTTCTGATGTTTCCATCACTCGGGATGGCCACATCGATCACAACGGCTGTCCTCTGCTGCTTATCAAAGATCACAGTGTCCAGTTGGTTGGCCATCACCATTTTGTCTGTTTGTATCTGGAAGTCCCACAGGATCTCAGCTCTGTCGTTCTCCACCACGAAGGGAGGTGACACCCATTTTGACCTGGTGGTCTCCATTTGGTATTCTGAACAAATGTTTCTGTACACTCTACCAGCCACTTGGTTATGGCGTTCCATGTATTCTTTCCCCGCTAGTATCTTACACCCTGCTGTGAGATGCTGAATGGTTTCTGGGGCCTCTTTGCATAGCCTTTACCCGGGATCTTGCCTGGTCTGGTAGATCTGTGCTTTTATTGCTCTGGTGCTCAAGGCCTGCTCCTGCACTGCCATGATCAGCGTTTCAGTGATCATACTGGATTTTGGAATAGTGGATTTTGGGTGGAATTCATCATGAATGGGGATTAGCTTTTGTGTCTGGATTTCCTCTGCCAGGTTTTACCCCAGCAGGGTATCTGATTACTGGCAAGTCATGGCTGTTGATTAGCTAGACCTTGTTCTTGCCATTCACTGACTTATCATCACTTGTCAATTAGCCAATAGTTGGTAGGGACCATCCCCTTCTTGGGATCTTTCATTATCAGGACTGTTCTGCCCTCTGTCAGCCATTCAAGGTGGGTCCCATTTGTCAGCAGTTGGTTAATTTGTGCCACTAAGCATTCATGGAGAGAAGTCAGTATCTTCAGTCAGTAGGTGTGGATCATATTCGGGCCTCGTGCTGTCCAGTTCTTCATACATGAGAGTCTTTGTTGGATGTCTTCCACTGTGATGTTCACTGGACTTTGTTCAGGGAGATTATTGTGGTCTGCTCTTAGATCTCAGATATGGCCATCTGTTAGTATCCCTGGGGGATTCCCTTTCTTGTGTCACCCTTCTGGAATTCTGATAATTGGCTTACTTCTTTCCATGTTGCCTTGATTTTGGCTTCCAATCTTCTCTTCCATGGTGGACATTGTCCATTATGGCCATTCTTAATGTTACCTTTGCCAATAATTTCAAGGGGCACTAGTTGTGTACTATCTATCTATCTATCTATCTATCTATCTATCTATCTATCTATCTATCTATCTATCTATCTATCTATCTATCTATCTATCTATCTATCTATCTATCTATCTATCTATCTATCTATCTATCTATCTCTCTCTCTCTCTCTCTCTCTCTCTCTCTCTCTCTCTCTCTCTCTATATATATATATATATATATATATATATATATATATATTAATATGTGTGTTAATACAAAAAAAATATTTTTAGTTTGTCATTGTGACATCTGCTGCCTCTGGTAAGGACAAATGAAACATCTGACAATAGCGCCATCATCACCTTTTGTCACAATGTGTTGATCTCTATGCAGCGGCAGGGGAGTTGTCTGGCCTTTGCATTCTTATTTGCACAATTACTTCCGTTCAGTGCTGCCACAGCAAAGATCTCCCAGTACACGCTCAGCCCAGGACCATTATGTCTTTGGGCACTGAAGAGCTTGTCACACCGGTCGGAACCCACAGCAGCGAAGATGGGTTAATTGGTTCTTGCCCTTGGAGAACATGTTCAGGCTTGAGTACAAAAGGGAAAAAAAGGAAAAAGTTCCAGCAATACTCTCTCTAACTATACCCAGGCTGTTATATAAACACCACTCTCTTCTGTCTCTCAAGTAAAAAGCTGACTGCATTACTGTAAAACTGTCAGAAGTTCTGTGTTCCACATCACGTTAATAAACTTCGCTAAAAAAGTTGACTAACTTCTCCCATCCATTTCCTCCTCCCACACACTCAGATGGCAGCATCTGAAGATGGAAAGTTTATGAAAGAAGTTACTTCCTCGGCAGCAGGAGAGCTGATCTTTGCTTCACATCCAGCTAATGAGGCTTATTTAAAGTCTAAACAGAAGATACTGCAAGCAACAGCTCGATGTGGGAACTGGAAACCAAAGTCTTTGAGGCCCATTTTCATGTTTCCTTGGATCAGTTAAAAAGTTTATGTTTTATGTCTGCAGTGTGCAAAGATCAAAGGCTTTCAAATGAACTGAGAAAAGGCTAGGCTAGGATTGTTTGACATAAAAATTTAAGCTTTCACAGGTATTCATGAAACATATTGTATCTTTAAATACTTGTTAAAATGACAAAAATCAAAGAACATGTTGGTTTAGCCATATTGAGCAAAGGAAACAAAAAAAATAAAACCATCTTATAAAACTTCTCAAACTGATTTCCAAAGTCAATTCTAGCAGAGTCTTTATGGTCACATAAACCGGCAATCGTTAGGATCAAGTACCGTAAAACAAAGCAAATGAACCAAAAGAAAGCTGAAATTACTTCCAGTCACCTGGAAGGGACTGCTTAATGTAAAGCTGCAAAACACCCTGGCATGAGGCATCCACAAAGTGCAGGATATATTGCAGGGATAAAATGACTACGGTCTGTCAGAATAATCCCAGTGGCACAGAGCTTATACTTCCAATTCTACAAACAATGGGTCCCTGCAGTTAGTCGGATGCAGAGGAGGAGAAAGAGAGCGAAATGTTTGGCATGCCTATGGGAGGATGGAGTGTTTGGCATCAGAATGAGAAAAGAGCATATAAATTCACACATATTGTCTGGGAACATATGGAGGGAGTAATGCCAGTGGTGCATAAAGTACTCTAAATTATTTTTATTACTTTGTAATAGTGATTCTGCTGCTGGACATTGACACTCAGACTCGAGGATTCACTTCAAAGATTGGGTTCAAGATCAGTTGATGATCGAGTATCACACAAGAATAAAGTTCGGCTTTCTGATTAATTAAAGGATAAGTAAAAAGGAACAGCTGGGAAATGAGAACATCAGAGGGTCCTTTTATTAGGCTTATTCATGTGTGTTTATTGTGAGATGGGATGTCATGGACCTAAAATGACATTGTACCACCTGTATCTGATGCCTAAAATCCATGGCAGGTCAAAACAATTATAATACGGGTAAGATAGGTAGAAGGTATACAATGAGATGAATGGAAGGATGTTTCGAGTTAAACACTGTATATTACTGATATTTTTATTATTAAAATATTAAGAGAAATGTATTGCAGTAGTCCAGATGCACACTTATGAAAGCATTGACAATCTTTTCAAGATCATTACGATTTATTCATTTTATTTTTTCACTTTGACCATTGAGCCATAACTTAAAGAAGCATGTTCTAACTACAATATACTGGTAGACGTTTGCATATCATTGGTATAGCAGTGAATGGACAGGTTATGTTTGGCAATGACTGGTCCAAGTGGTAGCATATAAAGAGAAAAAAGTAAAGGTGCAAGGATAGTTCCTTGTGGGATGCCACAAGAAAGAGGAACAATTGAAAAAGACAGGCAACTAATTGTTCCAGAGAAAGGTCTCTCTGTTAAGAATGAGCCAAACCATTTAGGTGCTGTACTTCAAATTCCAACATTATGACCTAAGCCAGCGGTCTCAAACTACAGTCCTCAAGGGCTGGTGTCCTGCAACTTTCATTCATGTCTTTTGTGGAGTCCAATATGGGCTCAGTAGCAGAGTTCTGCAGAGCTTGACTCCATGTTAATTAGGTTTAGTTTAGCCGTTTGATTCAGGTGTGTGGGGCAAGGGACACAGCTAAAAGCTGCAGGTCACAGACTCTAGAGGATTTGAATTTAAGACCACTGACCTATTGTAACAGGAGCACTGAATGATGCGTGAGGTCAAACAGCACTAGGACAATTAGGCATCCTGAATCAACAGACCGCACAATGTCACTGTGGACTTTTTAAGAGTGCACTCTCAGTACGGTGGCTAGATCTAAATCCATACGAAAACTTTTCAGAAATAAAATTTGTCCTTAATAAAAGCTCTGTGCTTGCAAAGCAAGCGGACAAGAGAGAACCCCGATAAAATGTTACTCAAGGAACAACACTTACAGAGTGCACTGTAGATGAGTTCCAAAAAAAAAAACAAGTCACTTGATTTTCTGGAAGGTTTCAACTGAGGCCCAACACCAACACAAGTTTTAACACGAAAAAGTCAAAATTTCAGGTGATGACTCCTTTATCAGCTGATAATCCTTGAGGCAATTTCTTAATATTTGCAGGGACACATATAGTTTGTCCATCTTCTATTTTCCTTAAGATCGCCTGCAACATTGTTAGTAGCTGTATGTGGTCACGTTTAGGCATAGCTCTGCGTTAGGTTTAGAGGATTTATACCTCAGAGGGATGACACTGTTAAGAATCTTAGAGCAGGTTGAATGGAAGAATGAAAGAACAAAATCAGCACACTGAAAGGGAACCAAGCCATTTATGGCATACAACTCTGAGTACTGAAAGCAGCAGGACATTCATCAGCAGTAGCGAAATTGATAACACATTGCAAGCAGCAGTTTTTTCTGATATATAAGGGGCTTGAAAGTTAAAAACAATAGGGAGAGGATAAGAGATGGTAGTCTCAGCAATCTTTGTGAGGAAGACTAAAAGCCAGTGAGAAATCGCAAGATCCCGACTGGGGAGTAGGTATACCCACTGTTTGATTTAAGATGTAAGTTAGCAAAAGATTCTTGAAATCAGTTTTTCACCTGAGCAACAAATGCAAACATTCAACTCTCAAAATTCAATCATATTTAAGTAGAATATTGGTAGGAAATTCAGAGAGTCCTTATTATATTTTGGAGGGTGATAAACCACTGCACATAACAGGAGACTTGTAAGTTCCACCACAAACATCTGCAGTTCAAATGATGTGTAGGTATCTATGTGAAGAAGACGGCTTTGCAGTGGCCTTTGAACACAACAGCCAACTCCTGTTCTTGCCATGCTTCTCACAGAGTTGTAGAAGCAACAGGTGAATGAGAGTAGCTCTACAAAGGCAATGTAATGTGTTAAGAACAAAAAATCCAAATGGTGTAATTAAAAATAAAGTCAATCCAGATATAGTCTGATTTGTAATAGACCTAGTGTTAATCAGGACCACATGAATCTAACATGGATCAGCTGGATGTGGGGCTTGAGGAAGCATGCGAAGATTATCCGGAGCACAGCCCCACCCACGGATCCTGACAGGCTAATGGCCCAGCGTCCAGAGCAGCAGACGGTTACCATCGGTATCAGTATGTATGTCATACCTAACACATCCCCCAGGGAGATCAAACAATGTGTGCTGGAGATTGTAAGATGAAAACCCTCAGCATAATACCCACCCTTTTTCCCTTCCATTTGCGCCTGTGAGTGTGTAGCACCATAGGTAGAGAGGTAGAGACGGACGGTAGATGGCTTTGATGCTCATTGAAACCATTAATGGAAGATTTATTTACCGAATCCTGGATACTCAACAGACTCAGACAATCATATAACAATATTGGGGAAAGATTTTAAATTTCAGACAATAAAATAACAAAGAAACAAAGGAGACACAGAAGGAGTGGACAGACTGCTATACACAATGGCGCCATCTTGCCTGGTTGTTTAGGAATCCCGCAGATAACATACGGAACATAACCAATGTGTGAGTCTTTTCTACTCTACTCACTGACCATATGGGAGCAAATACAAATTTTAATGCACCAGTCCATCTTGTTTCAGTTTCAAAGTAGAACTAATTATTTCAATGACTTCCTCCACCTCATCCATTGACTTGGCAGATTGTAAAGAAGGAAAGTCACTGAAAACTGATTAGGCTAACTTTCATTGAGTTTCAGTAAAACAAAAAGAAAAAAAATCATATTATTATAGGGTTCAGAGTATTTGCTTTCTTTCTTTCTTTCTTTATTATGTTTACTATCCACTAAAAAGGCCAACTTAAATACAAAGTACACATCTCAAAAAAGAGAAAAGCTTTTAAAAGGGTGCTATAGTGGCAGTTTTGGCTCTCTGGGTAGAGTTTTTGACTTCTAATTGAAAGTTGGTAGTTTGATTTCAGTTTCACACTGCCACATTTTGAAGTGCCCCCGGGCAATCCACTTAACTCCAGGTTTCTTACTGATCTGCATATCGTGTATGAATGTGAGTGCAATTTTGTGAATATGGCTATAGTGTAAAGTGCTTTGAGTTGTCAGTATGTCTAGAAAAGCATTATATCAATTCAGTCCATGTACCCTTTATTGGGCTTTTATATATCAATAAATATTGACCTGGAGCTGAACTGCTGTTTTTACACAATTTTTTAGTATATAGGGTGATGAAGGAGTTCAACTTGCTGCCAAGTGCATAAATGTTGGTGTGCGTGCCTCACACCTTTCTCTGCAAACACAATCCCTAAAGTTGTAATGTATATTTCATGCTTTGTTGGCCTGTGCTGCATGTCAGGCTTCAGCAGCCATCAAACATTTATACTGCAGAAGCACATTTACATATCAAGGGAACCTGCTCAGCTAAATCTAGCTCGAACAACTATCCCTCCTTCTCCATCCTGTAATCGATTTCTTCGTATCTTTCATGTCTTAGTCAAGATTTTTAGCTTCCCATTGCTACTCCAACCATACCATTCTCTTAGGGTCTTTTTATCTATTGATAAAATATAAAATTTTATATTCGGTTTTGTATTTTCTGACTTATTCAGAGCCCACTGCAAAATGAGGCATGAACAAATAAGAAATGCACATTCAGTCTCATAAAAGAAAGACCAATCCAGGTGATCATAGATAAATTGGTTTATAACCCATTAAAGCAAGCAAAGCAAAATTGGCATAGGGAAATGGTGCTAGGGTTTTGCAGCTTTGAAGAACAAGCTTACAGTTGTGAAAGTTTCGTCCACTTTTTCACTGATAAAATTGTGTTAACTAGACTTGTATCTGTCAACCTTCCTATGACCCTTCTATTTATTTGCACTAATCATCTACCCTTAATAAGTTGGAGCTGGTGTCCCTCGCTTTTTAAAGGATGCAGTTGGTCATATGAGGCCTTCTGGTTCCCCCACAGACTCCATCCCACGTGCGTTTTTAAAGAGGCATTTGCTAATAGGGGACCAAGTGTACTTCAGATTATCAACAATAGTCTTTCATATGGTATAGTGGGAGGGAGGGACGGGAGGGGGGGGGGGGGGGTGGCATACAACTAAGTATGCAGTTGTACGTCTCCTTCTTAAAAAATAGGCCTTGACCCCTCTCTCTGCTTTAATTTCATGCATATCCCTAATCTTCCATTTATTTCTAAAAAACAATAGAGGGTTTTCTACAACTAGTTGTTACCATTTTTAGTTGACAGTGGTATCACTGAGCCGTTTCAGTCTGTGTTCAAAGCCCTCAACAGTACAGAAGGCACACATTGAGAGTTTCAAATTATATACTTTTGGCAACAGATTCTGGTAAGTTAGTTGTTTTAGTGCTTTTAGATTTGTCTGCCGAATCCAATACTGTTGATCACTCTATTTTAATCTCTCGTCCTGAGCTCTGTGTGGCCATTATGGGTAGGCAAGGCAAGGCAAGGCAAATTTATTTATATAGCACAATTCAGTACAAGACAATACAAAGTGCTTTACATGATTAAGATATACCAAAATAATAAAATGTAGATAGAAAATAGAATAAAAGCAAGTAGGGATAGAATGTAGTAACAAAAAAGAACATTAAAAACAGTAAAACTGTTTAACTAGAACAGTCAAAGGCAATTTTAAATAGATGTGTTTTTAATCTTGATTTAAAAGAACTCAGGCTTTCCGCACTTTTACAGTTTTCTGGAAGTTTGTTCCAGATAAACGGGGCATAGGAACTAAATGCTGCTTCTCCATGTTTAGTTCTGGTTCTAGGTATGTGGAGTAGGCTGGAGCCAGAAGACCTGAGTGGTCTGGATGGTTGATACACTGATAACAAGTCTGTGATGTATTTAGGTGCTAAGCCATTTAAGGATTTATAGACTAACAGAAGTATTTTAAAGTCTATTCTCTGAGATACAGGGAGCCAGTGTAAGGACTTTAGAACTGGGGTGATGTGCTCTACTTTTTTAGTCTTAGTGAGGACGCGGGCAGCAGCGTTCTGGATCAGCTGCAGCTGTCTGATCCACTTTTTAGGAAGTCCTGTGAAAACACCGTTGCAGTAATCAATTCTACTAAATATAAACGCATGGATTAGTTTTTCCAGATCCTGCTGAGACATCAGTCCTTTAATCCTAGAAATGTTCTTCAGGTGATAGAAAGCTGACCTTGTAATTGTCTTTAGATGCTTTTGAAGGTTCAGGTCTGAGTCCATCACTACTCCCAGATTTCGGGCCTGATTGGTGGTTTTTAGCTGAAGCGACTGAAGCTGTGTGCTAACTTTTGATCTTTCCTCTATTGGTCCAAATATTATTACTTCAGTTTTGTTTATATTCAATTGGAGAAAATTTTGGCACATCCATGCATTGATTTCTTCTAGGCATTTACTCAGTGCCTGAATTGGTTCATAGTCACCTGGTGACATGGTGATGTAGAGCTGTGTGTCGTCTGCATAGTTATGGTAGCTGATGTTGTTATTTTTTATTATCTGAGCTAGAGGGAGCATGTAGATATTGAATAGGAGGGGACCCAGGATGGACCCTTGGGGAACCCCACATGTGATTTTTGTCATCTCTGATGTAAAGTTACCTACTGATACAAAAAAGTCCCTGTCCTTTAAGTAGGATTTAAACCAGTGGAAAGCTGTACCAGAAAGGCCGACCCAGTTCTCCAGGCGTTCTAACAGGATGGAGTGATCAACAGTATCAAATGCTGCACTGAGGTCCAATAGAACCAGTTCAGTTGTGGTTCTTCCACAGTCTGTATTTATATGGATGTCATTAAACACTTTGATAAGGGCGGTCTCTGTACTGTGGTGAGCACGGAAACCTGACTGGAAAACATCAAAGCGGCTGGTCGTAGTTAAGAAGGTGTTTAATTGTTGAAATACAACTTTTTCAATGATCTTACTGATAAAGGGGAGGTTTGAGATGGGCCTGTAGTTCTGGAGTAGAAGTTTGTCTAAATTGTTCTTTTTCAGCAGTGGTTTGATAATTGCTGTTTTTAGGGACTGGGGGAAAACACCTGACAGAAGGGACGCGTTTATTATCTGAGTCAAATAAGACGCTATGACAGGTAAAACTTTTTTAAAGAAAGCTGCGGGGAGAACATCAAGGCAGCTTGAGGAGGAACTTAACTGCTGAATTATCTGCTCTAAGCTTTTGGAGTTTATTTGGCTGAATTGGGACATTTGGTCAAAATCAATTCTGGTAGGAGACAACGTTGGTACTGAACTTAGTATGGATGTACTAACAGATCCTCTAATCTTTTGGATTTTTTCAGTAAAGAAGTTTGCAAATTCATTGCAGGCCCTGGTGGAGTGGAGTTCTGAAGCCACGGACACAGGAGGATTTGTTAACCTGTCGACTGTGGAAAATAAGACACGAGCATTATTAATGTTTTTCTTAATGATCTCAGAGAAGAAAGATTCTCTTGCATTTTTCAATTGTAAGTTATATCTGTTAAGTCTCTCTTTATAGATGTCATAGTGAACCAGGAGTCTATTCTTTCTCCACCTGCGTTCAGCTTTTCGACATTCCCTCTTTTCACTTCTAACTGATGGAGCATTTCTCCAAGGAGATTTTTTCTTCCCGGAAACAACTTTCACTTTAACTGGAGCAATGCAGTCAATGATGTCTGAGACTTTAGACTGAAAGTTATCTACTAGCTCATCTACTGAGTTGCAGCCCAAGGTTGAAGTAGCAGAGTAAGCTTGAATAAAAGTTTCAGTGGCATTGTCCTTAAAGGTGCGTTTTCTTACGATGTCCCTTTGGCTAAATGAGTCACTGGTAATGATACATTCAAAGGTAACGGAGAAGTGATCGGATAAGGCAACATCAGTTACATTGACCTGTGAAATGTTTAGACCTTTAGTGATGATTAAGTCTAAAATATGCCCCTGCTTGTGTGTTGGCTGTTTAACATTCTGAGTTAAACCAAAGTTTCTAAGTGTGTCACACAGTTCTTTTGCACTTCTGTCTTCAGGGTTGTCAACGTGAAAGTTCAAGTCTCCAACAATAATTAAAAAGTCATAATCAATACATATCACAGACAAGAGGTCACTAAAATCCTTAAAAAAGTTTGATGTGGACTTAGGAGGCCTGTAAACATTCAGAAACATAGTTCGTACCGGGCTCTTTACCTTGAGAGCCAAATGTTCAAAAGAGTCAAATTTTCCCAAAAACACCTTTTTACACTTTAGTGAATCATTAAACAATGTTGCTACTCCTCCACCTTTCCTTTGCTGTCTGCTCTCACAAAGGAAATTGTAGTTTGGAGGAGTCGACTCCAGCAGTATTACTTCTTCATTAGATTCATGTAACCATGTTTCTGTTAAAAACATAACATCAAGATTGTTGTCAATAATAAAGTCATTAATTAAAAGGGATTTTCCTGACAGAGATCTAATGTTTAATAAACCTAGTTTATATGATTTGGTGGTTGATGATGTCTCTGTGGCAGGTTGCATCTGACAGTTAATGACTTTCAAGTATTTGTTCCTGTTTATCCTTTTGTTTTTCTTTTTTCTGCCACGAATCATCACAGATATTCCGTAATTCCCGAGAAAAGACCCAAGCTGATTCTCGAAACTGTCTTGTCTGATAAACGTGCAGCGAGGGCCCGCTGTGTATCACAGCGAAGTAATCTGAAGGTCTTGAGGACAGGCATGTTCCGTGATACGTAGAGGAGGATCTGGGGCTCTGCGGCCTTTGGAAGATGCTGGTTTAGTCACAGAGCTGTGGCTATATGGAGAGGATGTCATCTGTAGGCCAATCTTAAATACTTTGTTCATGTTGGGAGAAAATTCCAGAAAAGGAACCTCTGGGCTTTGTGGAGAGGAAGGCGAGGCGGGTGTAGTCCGGACCGGTGTTCGTGACGATGGATTTTCTTGGTCCTCTCGTTGTCCTGCTGAGATCTGGGATGAATCCTCCTGTAGCTCTGATGTAGTCTCTTTCTGTGTCATCTTTCTGGCCATCTTTATCTTGGCTTGTTCGGGCTGCACTGGGCTTATCTTTTGTTTAGGCACTGGATGTACATTGTTTTGGGACAAAGCTGATGGCGTATGGTTCACAGAATAGAAGATGTTTGAAATCAGCCGTTTTGCACCTGACCTATTTAGAGAGAAGCCATCTCTGTTGAACAGATGTCTTCTTTCCCAGAAGATGTTAAAGTTGTCTATGAAGGTTACAGTTGTTTGTTTGCATGTTTTTTCCAGCCATTTGTTTAACATCAGAATTCTGGAAAAAATCTCATCTCCACAGTAAACGGGCGAGTGAGGGCCGCTAAGAAACACCTTGACATTAAGGCCATGAACTAGGTTCAACAAACGAATGTAATCCTCTTTCAATACTTCTGATTTTCTTATCCGGGTGATGTCGCCCAGGGCTTCAGCTTGTATTATGAGTTTTTCCAAGGTCGGGCGTTCTTTCAAGATCCTCTGAAGGTTGTCTGATATTTCAGACACCAGGCCAAAGTTCGAAAGGTTATAAATCAACACCTCTGTGTTTTTCTTGTTACAGAAATGTTTAATCCCCCTTACAGATCCATTGCATAATATCAGGGTCCTTGGCCCTGTGGCATGTCTTTTCTGTGATGTCTTAGAACGAAAATCGTTGACATACCTCTGATTGTTGTCGTGATCCTCCCTGGTCACATTTTGGAGCGGAGCGAATCTGTTTCGTAATGGAATTCCTGCATTTCCAGCAGGTTTACTCCTATCATTTGTTTTGAGAACAGCCCGTTGTTGTTTCACTTGTCCTGGGACATCTCTCTGTAGTCTCGGCCAGTTTTCTTTGTCTGGGTGCGGGGTTCGTTTATCCTTTGGTCTTGCACCCAGAGTGATCCAGGGATTCTCATTTTCCTCCGTGGACTGTTTGTTCGCCGAGTCGCTGGGCTGGTGGTCACCATTCAGAATCACAGGCAGGGTTGTTTCATTTCCATGCGTGGCGTTTACATCATAATTCACTTCGAGTCGACAGATTTTCAGTTCCATAACAGCTATCTTCTGTAAAAGCTTGTCAAAGTCCATTGTGGTGAAGGTAGGCATCCTTTGAATCGGGTGGTTCTCCTTCATATCCGCTTCATGTTGAAGTCTTTCCATAAGAGCATTTTTCCTGAGAACTGCCTCCTCTGGGCTGTTGTAAAGAGGCATCTTGTGTGGATTAGCTGAAAACTAAAAGAGTCCACACGGGGAAAAAATCAAACTCAAAAATAAATCACAGAAATCAAATAAAATAAAATAACTAAATCCAACTTTCTGTAATTTTGGTTAAGAGATAAAAAGGAGATAAAAAGGGGAGGAAAATGCAAGCAAGCAGGGAGCAGAGAAAAGAGCGTCCGAGTGTCACCTTTGATTAGTTTTGGCCCTACCTAACAAGTAGGAGTTTTTGTGTAAAACTGTATGTCTTCCACAGCTCATCTTCTATATGGGATCCCTCATAGATCAATCCTCAGCCCTCTTTTATTTGGTCTTTGGCTTCTCCCCCTCAGCTCTGCTTTTAGAAAATATCACTCTTATGCTGATGACCGCCATATATATTTCCCCTTGGCACAAAGCAACACTGTTCAGAAACTCTCACACTGCCTTAATGATGATGCAAAAAGGATCCAGATGACATCAGCTCCACGCTCCTGAGGTGTTGCGCAGATCAACTCTGTTGCATCAAAGGACACGTTCAACATGAGCCTAAAGCTGTATTTTATGTTTGTTTTTCTCATTATAGCATTCTAATGTTTTAAATGTTTATGTTATTCTGTACAGCCCTTTGGTCCCTTTGACAATTTAAAGTGTCTTATAAATATAGTTGGATTGGATTTGACGAGCCTAAAGCTGGGGACAGCACTACAGCTGTGGAAGACCTGTATGGTACCAGTGCCAAAGACCACACACTTGAAGAACTTAGTAGTTATAGTCCGGTAGCAATGAACACACATTCAATGAAGATGTAGATGAAGAGGATTGGTCCTCAGCTATCTTTGTCCTCTGGAAAGTTCTTCCTTGGATCAACAGCATTTTGCCTAGCAGCCTGATACTCTGGTGGATGATGCCATTATCTAACCCTGCACGTAGCTCTGATCCACCTGACGAAGCCTGAATGCACTCTGAGGATCAAATTCTGAAGTGCTTTTATTACCATCCAGCAGGGCATCTGACTGGTTTCATTCTTACCTCACTAGTGGCAGTCAGTTTGTTCAATTTAAGTCTTTCAGCTTCTATCCATCCTCTGTCACAACCAGCCCAGGGCTCTGTCCTGGGACCCCTACTTTTTATTATTTTAATTCTTCCCATCAGCAATATCTCCAAATATTCAACATCCATTTTACTGCTATGCAGACGACAACTAGCTCTTTCATGTAAGCCAATCTTCACACTCCCATAACCTGACTCTCATCAGATGGTTATAGCTCCACCGAGCTCCACACGGCTCCACACATCCATCTGGAATCGCTGCTATTGGAAGGGATTTCAATACCACATAAAATGGATGAGCCGATCAGGATCGCCGGACAGGATTTTCCTAGATATCAGAGAAGCGACTGCTTTGATTCAGGGGAAAATGGCAGCTCGCAGCGAGGAAGCAAGCGGTATCATTAATGCTGCTATTTCATCAGTGTTGTCCAATTTACGGAATATTAATTCTTAAAAAGAACACCAGAGAACAGTTTTGAAGGCTTTTGTTAGTGGAAACAATGTTTTTGCCCTTCTCCCGACCGATTTTGGCAAGAGCTTGTAAAGATAGCGGACAAGTAGTTTATCCAGTCATATGCAAGACTTTTTTATAAGGCCATCAACAACTTATTATTATTATTATTATTATTATTATTATTATTATGTGAAGACACAGGTCTATATCTGACAGACTGGTCTGCAGTACGGGGGCCGTCAAGGAAACTGCATTTATCAGATGAATCTGCCTTAATCTGCTTCGTCACAGAAGAGACGACTCAGAGTACAGACAGTGGACACAGGACTGCTTACAGTGGAACCATGTCCTGGTCTAAGTGGGGAAAACCACGGAGGTGCTAGTAGATTTCTGCAGGTGCAGATGAACATCTGGGGAACTGACATTGCGGTAGTGGAAAATTGTATGTACCTGGGTGTTCACTTGAACAATAAACTAGACCGGAGTCATGACACTGATGCTCTGAAGGGCTAAGAGGAAACAGATGCTCTTTAGGATGGCCCGAATCAGTTCCACATTTCTTTAAACTGAGTTTGGTATTTTAATATATGTACATTATTTTTTTGTACATCTGCCCTTACTGCGTAGCCTCTTATTTTTAATATTTTTGTTTTTATTTTCTTTTATTCTATTCTTACAGCTGCAAAATCACACTTGTTTAAATATTCTACTTTTCATAAACTGTACCCTGCATGTTCAGTTGGTTTTCAAGCATTACTCTCATGCTTTTTCACTCTTGTCCTAAACAATGAACGGGATTTTTACAGTTATCACCAGGTGTTCCCATTTGGTTGCAGCTGGGCTCATGCTGAGTGGCAATCTCCTCACTGCCAAACACTAAACAGCAACAGAAAAGGCCAATTAAGGGTAAAAATGCTTGCATTGGCAAGACTAAAGCTCATATTACTCATCTACTGAGGTGAAGGACCATGTGGAGGTGTTTGATAATTGCCTTTTTGTTTACTTGCTTTTTTTGATTTGTTTGCAAAGTGATGTGCTATCTATGAGGCTAAATTAGTTAGAGAGTTGTAACCTGGGCAAAGGATAATAACAACTCTGATGTTAAAAGCATGAAAACAACATGGAACAAACAATTAATAATAATTTCTACTTAACTGTTAGTACAGAAACATGCTTACTCTGGAATGTTGGGGGAGGCAAGCTGTAACAGAAGCAAAACAGTAATATTTGTATAGTTTTATAAGCATTCAGTTCAGATAAACATAGGCCACTTTGATAACTTAAGTTTTCAGACTGGTTTTCGGAGCCAAATGTTCAAAAACACAAACTGTGGACCGGCTTTACAGCAGAGACACCCTAACACAAAAGACTCTCAATTTGGGCTTTGAAAGCCATAAAAGGTAATATATTCCTCTTTAAGTACAGCAATCTGCACTAATAAAAAGATCATCAAAGTCCTCAAACTTAATCACTGGGAGAGGAGAATAAACGTCAACATGGAGGGGGCAGTGCATCCATTTCCAGTTAAGAATCATGGCTTTAGAATAAGAGGAATTTACACTCTTTGAATTAGGTTTACAGTTAACTGGGCGTAAAGTATTTACTATGTTGCATGGCACTACCATGTTCAAATCCAGAAGACATAAAATGATGATGATGACGATGAACTTTATTGTCCCAAAGGAAATTTGTCTCTGGTACAGACTCTGGCTGCTACAGAGTCCAAACTGTGTCACACTACTTTCACTCATAAAAACACTACTATAGAAATTCCATTATAAGAAAAATACATAAAAGAAGCATGTTACATTACATTCACAATAAAAATAAATTAAAAATCTGTTTTAAGATAAATTAATACATAAAAGAAGCATGTCAGTTTTGTGTAAAATGTTGGATACCATTGCCTATTTCACTATTTACTGTTTGATACTGTTTATTGCTTTAATGTAAAGCGGAACAAATGAGTTCTTATAAAAGCAATAACTATAATGCAGAAGAGACTGGAAACCCGATATTTCGACCAAACAACAGGAGTGGTTTAGCGGGTTTATTGAATAAAAGGTGTTCCAGGACAGGAAACAGTCAGGAGCCACTGAAAGGATAGAAGAAAGGTTAGTGGCTGGGATAAATTCAGTGAGTGGATGTGAACACTGAATGAAAACCACCAACCCTCTCAGAATCCCAGAGATTGTGCTGGTTCTGATACGTGGGTCCAATGACATACTTTGGTTGCTCAGTTTGGGTAACAGATCTGCTTTGGGCAGGCTGACAGTGGGGCTGAGGCAAAAGAGGAATCCATAGTCCAGGCCAGGAACATACAGGATAATTAGAGTAGAGGCAGGTGGACATATCCAAAGGGCAAGGCGGTCAGGCTTGGTCACAGGGTACATTTGGGTTTCTAGAATCTGGCAGCAACACACAGCGAGAGGCAGGAATAGGCAAATCAGCAGGTGCAGCAACTCCATCAATTAGAAATGCTGCAGGTGTTGCTGCTGAACGCGTATGGCTGGAGCAGAGTAGAGCAGCTAGTAACATCACAGTCAGTCAGATCAGGCAAGAAAGCAGAACAACCAGTGCTTCAACATCATGTTCAGGGATAAAGATTGTTATTTTATCTGAATTGCAAAATTGAAACAGAAGCGAATCTGACGATTTGATGGACTTGAAAATTGAAACCCAAATCCTGTTCAAACATCACCGGAATTTCTAACTGCATTGCAACTCAATCTAAGACATTCTCAATCATCCATGAAGGCAGTCAGAACACTCCATAGAATGCTTCAGAACAAAAAACATTACCTGTTATTGTCATGTTTGCCTTAAGGTGCCGGGCCCACATGCAGAAACACACTCGGTTACACAGGTAGAAGTTTAAGGGTTTTATTGACTCAGAGGATTCACGAGGCAGCAGAACTAATCTGCGGGAAGGAGATGGCTCGAACGGGGCTCGAGACCAGGGAACCGGATCAATCTAGGAGTAAGGTGAGTGATTAGTATTAGGAAAGGGATCAGCGAAGCAACTAATGAGTGTAAGCTTACCACGAGAGAGACCGACCGGGGAGGGTAAGTGTGTGAGGACTCAGCTTGGTTGTTGACGACAGGTGTTTGGGCTGCTGGGGAGCAGAGCGAGGGGATCCGAGCAGCACCGTGGGTTCCTGAGATCCAGAACAGCGAGAGGAACCGGAGGATGTTGGAGGGAGCCTTGGGTCCAGAGGTGAGGTTATCGACTCGGGAGGAGAACGGAGGAACTGGAGAGTCACGAAGGGAACGTCGGAGCACAAGAAGGTAACCTTAAGGGACACAAAGGCAAAATTAGCGTCGTTGGCAAAACTGGCGAGAGGTCGTGGCTATTAGGCATACCGCAACGATAACACTCTGGCGTCCTCTTGCTGTTCGAGCGCTGTTCTTGTAGGCCGCTCCGGTGCTGCTGAATGAGTAGCGGGTGTGCATACTCCGCCCACCAGTCAACTAGGAACACCTGTGGAGGAAGCAGAGATGGCAGGACTGGCAGTGAGCTGCACAGCCCTGCTGGCTGAGTCCTGACAGTTATAATCCTTAGCTCTTTGGGTTTCTCTTGTGCCTCTGTTTTCTTAATTGTTTCCTGTTCATGCTCTTTAAGCTGTGACCTTAGTTGTTCATTCCTTTCAGTTTAGGTTATTTTTTATTCTATGTGTTCTGTTCTTTTGATTTTTTTCCCTTGGTTTAATAATTTTGGTGCATTTTAGTTCTGCCCTATTAATGTCTTCCTGCATTCTGCCCCAGCTGCTGGGGCAGAATATCATATGGCTAACTTGCCTGCATTTATGGTGCATTCCATTTGTCCTCGGTTGTCGGAATCTTTGACCTGAGAGTCAGAAATGTTAAACCAGAACTGCCTCTAAAGTCGGTATTACGAGTTGGAAAGTCAATGCAACAGGATGGTACCCGACTTCCGCATTCACGATGGCTGCCACTCAGAGCAACATTGCGTTAAACCTCATACTTTGACTGTTTTCAGCAGTTCTCTATTATTTGTGTAACATTCAGTCATTTGTTCAGGCACTACCTTTCAGTGTTCTTCAGACGAGATACTTCAGCTCTGTTTATTTGCACAGCATACTGAGTAGAACAGCGTTACTATCATTGTTATTGTTTTAACAACAGTAGCCATTGTGGCTAAACCTGCTGTTTCATGTTCAGTTGAAAAGTTGAAATGTTTCTTTTTTGTCAAAATTAACACTTGTATAGCAGTTGTTAGAACTGTCACTTTCATCATGTAAATGAAGAAAGAAAAGGGAACATATATATAAAAAAAGACCCAAAAAATTGACAGCAAATATTGAGGATAGACTGACAAAATAATTGCCGCCTGCCTTCAAAAACCTTTATCAGCCGATATCTACCTAATATGTAAAAGAAATAAAAAGAAATAAAGATTTGAAAACTTTAATTACAGAAGAAATCTAATCAAGTTATATTATAACTCACAGGATGTTTTCTTCAAATATCACATTTTAAAGCTTCCAACAAATAAGGTGTGAAAAGAAAGAAATTCCAGTAAACCCTATTTGTCTATTTAAAGACTCTTAATTGTTTCAATTTTAACACAATAAACATCTTATTCAAACTATTGGCAGACAACCAAAACAACTTTCTCATAAATATCTGCTTTAGGCTTTGTTACACACAGTCGAGCCAGTCATCAGTGACATCAATAACTCCTTGAAAATGAGCGAGAAGGACGAGCCTGTCTCTCCCCGCACAGTTTCTCTATTCTTGGAGGGATGGGTGTCAAACAAACTCTAAGATAATCTTCCACTTGTAAACATAGTCCTGTATTTATTCTTCATTACAGTCAGAGTGGAGAATGATAATTCACAGAGGTAAGTGGTAGGAAATGGGCCTCAGCAGCCAGTTCCCTCATGTGACAGGGAGGCCCAAAAGTTTGCAAGACTTGCCTGTTGGAATCTGGTCTTCAACGTTCTTTCATTAGATAACTTCAAGAGCCGTTCTACATTCTGTGTTGCAGCAGATGAAAATGGATCACGCACCCAGAGCTGAAGTGCTCATACAGTGGTGTTGGTGTGAAGTCACAACATCCCTCACAATAGCAACAGACAGGTTGTCATTGTTTAAAACTCAGTCAGTTAGGGGAACATGTATGTTATTCCATCTTGTATTCTCCTTTTCTTTAACTAAGGAGGTGATTCTGTCGCTAACTTCAATGATAGATGTGTGGCCTCCTTGGATGGAGAGGTTGAGGCTGTTCAATATGCTGAATACGTCTTAAAGATAAGCTAACTTGGCAATGCAGTCTGGATCAAGAAAGAAATGTGCAATATCCGTTTTTCCTCCCTTATGAATTCTGCCATTTCTCTGCGTAGCTGAAAAACTCTCTGCAACACTTTCCCACGAGACAACCATTGCACATCCGAGTGATAAAGCAGCGCATCGTGTTCAGCATCCCCATTCCAGGAAAGTTGACAAAACAGCCGTGATTGCAAAGCTCTGGATGTCACAAACTTAACTGCAGTGATAGCAGTCTTCAGAACATAGACTGCTATGTCCCGCACCTCTAGAACAAACAGAATGCCCGCATTCCTCATAGGTGGGAGGAACTAAGGCAATTGGGCAGTAACAGGTGCAGCTGCTCCTGCTTATTAGCAGAGCAGAGGGGAGCAGAGCAGAAAGTGGCAATCAGTCAGCCGGCCTAACAAACAATAGATCCTGGCAGGCGACAAGGAAAAAACAGCAAATTTATAGCAAAGACATTTAGTTTTTAACATTATATTAAACAGATTTTGTAGGATTTTGTAGGCATTGCCAGAATGAGAAATATCCAGTCTAGGAGTGACACTGAACGACTAGTCTATGCATTTGTTACTTCAAGGATTGACTATTGCAACAATTTTTTTCTTTTATTAAGAAGTCCCAAAATACAAGTAAAAACCTACAGCTTACCCAAGAGAGAAATAGAGATGATATTATAAGTTCATAATCATGTTCACTTCTACAGATACTATACTTCTATAATTCATGTTCTATTTTTCTAGATACACATGATATACATGGTTAATCCTGTCTCTCTCCTAGATGAAGCTATTGGCTGGGCTTTTACTATGATGATCTGAATGTGCTCCTCTTCGTCCTATCCTATTTAAAACTGGCTACTAGATTATGTGCTTGAATGTGTTTTTTCCTAAATGAATCCAGACAAGGAATCAGTACTGACATTAATTATTTTACTTTTTCACATAGAAAGTACTCCTAGATCAATGTTTCTGTGTTCTTTTTCTGTGTATGCTCTATCTTCTCAAACCCACTGTTGGTCGTGGCAGCTAGATCACCATTCACACTGAGCCTGATTCTGAGGGAGGTCCTCTCCTGTTAAAGAGTTCTCTTTTTCACCACCACTAAATGCATGCTCGGTAAGAGTGATTGCTGCAAAGTAAAATAAAATTTAGTGACTGTCCATGGTTACTACGTGCTCATGTTGCTACGTGTATTGTGTAGATGTACATGTATTGCATAGTGTGTATGTTGCTACATGTATTGTCAATTTTGCAAGTCAGTGACTCAGTATCATCTCCTGGGCTTCCTTAGATAGAAAACCTTTTAACCAATTTGAATGACAAACTGAATTTAACTACGTTGCTTGAAAACTAGTATAAATTGGAATCTATGAACTTAACTGTACTTGAATCTATTTATTTGATTCAGTTGAATTGACTTTTTAAAGTGCCTTGAGATTGAATAAATTGAATTTCATTTGTCCCTCATTATGCTCATTGATCCTTCTTTTTTTCCGCCTGTTTCTTTCACGCCGGTCAAATGTCCCACTAGCTTCCTTCAGGTTACACCATCTACACAAGTTGTAATCTACCTCTGTTCTCTTATCTCTGCTCTTGTGAGTCATTCCGTGTTCCTGCCTCTTCTGAAAGAAAGTATTCTCTGCAGCCATTGCTTTATAAAATCTATCACCATTTGTTCTTCTTCCTTGCTGTTCTGGATATCGCAGGTGATCACTTCCTCATTACCTGTTTCCTGTTCCAACATGCCCATTGGAAACTGCATATCTGGGGATATTCTGCATCACTTCAGAATTTGTCCCTTTCATTTAACTCACACCCAACCTGTGGAGCATAACCATTGACAACAGAGAACATCACACCTTCAATGTCTAGCTTCAGAGTCATCACCCCTGTTTGACTCTTTTACATCACAACAACTCCTACACCATTTCCCATCCCATCTAAACCATAATAGAACAGCTTTAACTCTGCTCCTAAGCTTCTAGCCTTGCTACCTTTCCACTTGGTCTCCTGAACGCATATAATATCCACCTTCCACCTCTGCATAACGTCAGCCAACTCTCTAGCTCACGGTAAAGTTGGCAAAGGTTTTTCACTGGATGCCCTTCCTGACACATCCTCTGCATTTGGCTGTGCTTGGGACTGGCACAAATAGGACACAAGAATACCCCGTTTGAGGTTGCATTAAAAAAATGGCTGCAGACAATGGAAAAAAAATAGAAATTGTGAAATTTCTTTTTAATTTACCTAATTGTAACCATAAGAGCAACGTGCCATGGTATGTCGTAAGGTTTATCTTATACATCTTAACTCTATTAATCCTCCCCACTGTACACTGGAAGAGACAAGTTTGTTCAAGGTGTCCTCTAAAAAGTTTATATGAGTAAAGTTAAGCACTTCAGCTTGTCAAATATTTAACAGATGGGTTATTCCCTCAAGTGTCTGTCACGCAAAACTTTTCCTCATGCACATTTCCCCAGCTGCTCACCATGTCTCCTATTTTCTCTCTCCTCAGTTTCATCCATTTTGAACACTTTCAGTGTCTGCCATATGTACCAATATGGCCTATCAACAGACTCAGGCAGTGTGTATTCTTGGTTGTTTGTCTGAATCGATACTCATCCCATTGTGGTAAATCTGAGGAGGATTCTAAGTGAGTGCTGCGTGCTGCATAAAGAGAGAGAACATCTTTGCTCAGTGAGCTTTCTTCAGTCTTTAGAGATCATAACCAAACCTTATGTCGGAAAACCTTCCTTTGCGCAAATAATTTTTTTTCTTTTTGTAAGAGCTTTGGAAAAGGAGAAGACATTGAAAATTTTTATTAAAAGGACAAAAGTTAATTCATGAATTGTTACCACCTCAGAGTCTTTATGAGAAGACATATTGTGTTTATGCTGTAAAAAGAATCCATTTGTAACGTTCAGTTTTAATGTTTGAATTTATAAAGTGAGTTATTATTGCTTTAACCTGTGATAAACATCTTAGTTGCTCTAAAGAGCTCATGGTTGTAACTTATTGAAATATTATTAGTCCAGCTGTAATGTTCAGACTGACAAAGAACCCAGTATTCAAGAGAGACACAGTGTTGTTCTTAAAATGTTTATTGAAATAACACACAGAAAGTTAATGTGGGCAGGAACAAAGTCCAGAAAGATGCAGGAGGAGGCCAATGCTGAAAACAAGCTGCTCACAACTGGAGATGACAGGGTAAATAGACTGGAGGCAGTGACATGGTCAGAAGTAGGCAAACCTCCACCAGGGTCTACCAAGGCAGAGAGGGCTGAGAACTTGACTGGACCTGAGTTGAACTAGGGTCATACACAACGTAGTCAGGCCGAAGAAGGCAGACAGGTCCAAGAGGCTGGGCTAGGTGCAAGGTCAAAAACAGTCCAGGTGTCCAGAAGTCAGAGAGCCGATAAAGTGTCTGAGGGAGAGCAAGACAAGACAGGGGAATCCAAAAATGAGAAAACTTGGTAATAAACAGATCAGGCAGGCGAAGGATACTGGACTTCTACTCACTCAATGGCTTTCAACTATCTGGCAGGGAAGGACTCTAGGAGGCGGGTATATTAGGTTGGAGTTGCAGGTGGAATGAATGCAGTTAATTAGGGCTAAGACAGTTGGTGATGCTGATTTAGCTAATGAGAAGTGCAAAGTGGCAACAAGCCAGCCAGCACAAAAAGCAAATGTTGTGCAAAAACAGGAAAGACAGTGCAGAATCATAACACCTGCACAACTAAAGCAATATGCAACAAAATTAATTCAGTTGTCAAAAGGAAACCTTTGGTTAAAGGTTAAAATACCACTCACCTGGTAAATATTTATTTTTCTAGCATTGCTTATTTTGGGTTAATCACATTTTATTGGAAAAAACTCAGTCCATCTGTTGGTCCTTCCAGCCTTCCATCCATCCCTCCATTTATCCATCCATCCATTCTATCTGATTCTTCAGCTCCTTCTGGGGGCATTCCAAGGTCAGACAGGATACATCATATGAAAGCAAATGTAAACCAGTTTACAATTACAAATGACATGTACAACAAATTAAGTGAATGTGAGTCTGTATTGTCTTATTTTTTTTCTTATTGTCTTCATATGTTCAATCTACTGTATCTCTTCCCTGGGAGTTTAATGAACCTCACATGAGAGAAAGTTGCTCGTGAAGGAAAAGGTTTGGGACATTGATTGAAAAGTAAGAGTACTGCAATACCACATTAGTAAAACTCAACTCCACTTCAAGATGTTCACTATTAGTGCGACTAATATCCACGGTGGCAAGCGATCATACTGCCTTGTGATTTGCAGAGTTCAGTGTGCCAGGGGAGGTGTGACAGATCTGCTCTTTTACTAACCTATCAGCTGAATAATTACCGCTAACATGCTTCTCCACTGGGTTTTCCTGCCATAAACGACCTCTCTGTCTCACACTAATGGAAAATTACAGCTGTGGCAGTGTGGCAGCAGCAAGCTCGGGTCACGGGGGACTCAGGCGGACGTATTCAGGTCAGTTACTGTCTGAGGAGGAAGATGAAGGGCCTTCAGGAGGTGCAAGCACAAAAAGATTTTACTACAGTTGTTCTTAATGTGTCCTGTTTATCCTAAGTGTATCCTTTTTTCACCAGAGATTTACATAATGTAAAACCTGAATTTTCACACAGTTCATCAGAGGCTTAGCAGATGGAGACAGACAACAAGTCAAATTTAGATGAGTTGCTGATCACATTTCAAACTATATTTTTCTTTTTGTCCATGTAAGGAAGTACAAATAAGGCAAACATAAACACTCCAAACCGAGATTTGAACTGGTACAATTTTGTCCTGTGACATAACATGCAACATCAGAATGAGCTTTTTTGCCAGGCAGTGATGGGCACCATGGTTCTTTTGAGTGTCATCAGACTTGATAAAGCGCTATACAAGTACAAGCCATTTACCATTTTACAGAATCACAAGAATCATTACAAAAAAACGATTTGTTCAAATCTTTTGATCACTGAATATTAAGTTCATGTAACTAAATTTTTTGTTTCCTTACTGTTATATTAGGCACTTACCATGGATTGGGTCACATTTAGTGTGCAATTTATAAAGCTTTAACTGCATTATCTGTTGTTTTACATTTAAAATAGGCAATAAGCATCACTTTTGTGACACTAAGTGTGCTATTTTAAGAACTTTAACTGTCTATTTTGTTTCTTTACTGTTAAAACAAGCAATAAAGATCAAACAGATGTTTTAGCCTCTCCCCTTACCTTATTTTGTAGTTCTGGCAACCGTAGGTCAGTCAGTTCAGATGGAAAACGAAAAAAATATGTCTCTAAATGTGACTTTTGGATAAAAAATGTATTTTTGCCATGAACAAAGCACAGTACTTCACTGAGGGGATCCATCTGCAGCCAGTCACAGGGCACTGTCATATTTCAAATCAATGGCGGTCAAATCAAGTCCTTACCAGAAATTTCGGACATGTTGTCTTTGTGTGATGCATTGCTCTTTGAAAAAAAAACAAAAATATGTGAAATGTCTAAGTAAAACTTTTGGATTAAAAATCTATCGCTTCTGAAAAATATATAGTTCCAGATTAGGTCAGAAAAATCCATTACATAAATTTTACTGTAGTATCTATCCAAAATCACATCTGTCCATCCATCACTGTCCGTGGTGTAGTTTCAGAGTCGGTGGCACAGGGCCACTTTCAGTACGACTCACATATTGTACAAATCAGGGTTGTTGGTTTGTTCACGGCGTACAGACTTTACAGGCTGAGTCACGTTGAATGAATCAGTGGCTATCCAGTACATAATACTGAATCACATATCATCAGCAGTACTCGGTGTGTCAAGCAGGTTTATGAATCTTGACTCAGTGACACCGTGAATGAAACAGCACTTAAACAGGAGGGAGTGACTCGTCGCTGAGTGATTGAGTGTACTGCTGCTTCGATCAACAGTACACTGTGAATTACGAATTAGCGGCAGTACTAGATGTGTCCAGTAGGTTTGCGAATCTTGACTCAGTGACAAAGAAGTGGGTCTCTGAAGTGGAGCCTGAACAATACACCACTGATTCAGTACAGGAGTGAGTGACTCGCCATCTGTACGAGAAGTGGTCACTGCTATATGAATCAGGATGTGAAAGAGTATTATGTCCACCTATTTCTAGCAAGTAAAACAAACAAATAAATATAATGTGACTAAATAAAGGGGAGTAGTAGCCTAGTGGTTAGAGCAGTGTGCTTGCGCTCTAAGAAGGTTGCAAGTATCTGGTTCGATCCCCACAGCCTGCACCCTGGGTCCCTGAGCAAGACCCTTAACCCCGGGCTGCTCCCTGGGCGCCGCACAGTGGTAGCCCACTGCTACCCAAGGGGATGGGTTGAAATGCAGAAGTGAATTTCTCCAATGTGAGATCAATGCTGTTCAATTATTATTATCAAATGTCTGGTTTTCAAATTAGTCCTTAAGAATGAGGAACAAACTATTATAAATACTGTAAAGTTTTATGTTAAAAAAATACAAACTTAAATGCCACCAACATAAAATAAAAAAAACTTATTTATGTTGCAAAATCATATATTAAATGAAGAACAATAAATGCCAATATTTGGATTTAACACTCTGTGTGGCCTATATTAAAAATATAAAAAGAAAAGAAAATAAATCAAGTAACTGAACAAAGTCTCTGCAAAGTGAGGACCGTGCTTTGACTTCCCTTACCCGAACCTTTACCACTGTATAACTAACCCTAACCTAAACCTGACACTTTAGTCTTAAACCTAACCCTTAGCCCAGAAAAAAGGGAGGCCCAAAAAAGGTCTTCACTTTACACCAAAGTCCTCGCTTTACAAGTAAAATGAGCAAACATGTTCTCGCTCATCTGCAAGTACAAGAGCACACACACATGCACACATACACACAGGCACATATATACACAATCTCTCTTCAGTGTCCTCCCTGCGATTCCTCTCCTGTCTCCTCTGCCCTCAATTTCATTGCGCTATGTGTTGTTTCTGTTTGGATAGGAGGGACTGAGGGCGACTGTATGTATGTGTGTGTGTGGTGTGTGTGTGTGTGCTTTCATGTGGCTGGACTCATGATTGTTAGCTTGGAGAAACAGATACCATTCCCTGAGGTGTAACAGCGTATCCCTTGCAAGAGGAAGCAGTAGAATAAATCCCTCAGGGCAGTCAGTGCTTGGTTCAGATTCAAGCGCGACCGAATGTAGAAGTTCCGGTGCCGACTGGGATGTGCGCTGACCTCCTCCTCAACTTTTCTGAGAAATGTGTGACTCAGTTAATGAAGTGATTAGGTTTAGTTTGTTCCCTCAAATGTGTCATTCTTTTGAACAAATCATTCAAAACCAACACGACACTATTGCCAAGTAGTATTTTGCACGTACAAGGTGATTTCATATGCTTTGAGATAAGGTGTTACACACAGACAAACATACAGTTGACATAAGTACATACAGAAATTTATATTATGAAATAAATGCAAGTTGTATAAGATTAATAGAAGAATAGATAAAAATAACTATCTGCAGAGGATGAGCAATGTGGCAGATGTTCACAATTGTGTTGTGCAGACATGTTGAAACGGGAGAGGGTATAGTCTACATACTTTAATTTCTTTCAATTATTTATGTATTTAAAAAAAAAACTAAATTAAAAATAATAATAATAATAGATTTCTATTCAAAAAGTACATGAAATCCTGTGAAAATGTCTCAAATGCAGTAAATAAAGTTATTGTGCCATTATGCATATTTTATTTAATGGTTATTAAATAATATTCAGTCTGTTAGGTATTATCTGGCTTGTATTAGCCCAAACAGCTAATATTAGGACAATAGTGGAAAGGAATGATTCACACACTGCCATTCTTTTAACAGCAAATTGTGCACACATATAGAATACACAAGGGACACCTTTTCTTCAAGTACAAGAATGTTTTAACAGAAATAAATTAACATCCAGTGAACACCTTTATAGAATGTTGCTTATTTGAATTAACACTATATTTCAATCAACAAATACTCTCAACTGGGCTAGTGAAACTTAACTAAACTACTCTGTAAAATTAAAATTAAAGAAATGAATGAACTATGTACACACGAACAATCAAAAACATTTTTTGAAAACCGTCATCATAACAATGATTCAGTGAATCAATACAGATTTTTTGTGGGGTGAATAGATCTGAATTGGGCTGTTCACACTGCCATTAAAAAGACAGAAATGAGTCACATATGGGCATAAAGATTGGATTTGGGTCGCATTTCCCTGCAGTGTGAGCGTAGCTATTGAGACATAAGCATTCATTTACAAGAGATGTCTGTTACAATCAAGAATCAAACGTTTTAAAAATTACACCATTTACTACTGATGAACCTGCTTACAGAAACACAAACAATACTAATTCCACTCTACAAATCACAAATAACGTTGAAAATCATTATTATTTTACTATTGTCTGATTTCACAACAAAATAAAACAAAATAGAAAGTTGCCATGTCCCTGTTATCATGTTTTGGCCTGTCTGTCTGCTTGCTGCCAGACTCATCCTGCACCTCCAATCAAGATTATTTGATGCACCTGTGAGCAGCCTCCCTTGGCGGCTAAATCAATCTAATCTCCTTCACCTGATCATTTGCCTATATATGCTGGACTTCAGCAGAGAGACAGGTGCCAAATTATTTGAAAGTCTTGTGTGAGCACAGGTCCAGCATTCTTACCCTGCTTTGCTGGGTATTGATAAAGTTCTCATTTCCTGGTATTCCCCATTTTGCCTTGCCCTTGTTTGACACCTCATCAGCTTCTGTTTTCTGGAAATGACCTGGGGTCTCATTAATAAAACATTGTGTTGAATCTGTACTAAAATGTACATAGTCTAATGTAAAATTAAAATAATGTGCGCGTAGGAACCTAAAACAGGCCTTGCTCAATTAGTTGAACCCTAAATTGTAGATAAATGCTGAGACTGTGGTCTGGAGTGATATATGCTGAATTGTGAATTATTCATGCTGATTGGTGTTACATGTTTCCACTGATGTTTGTCCAGCCCATTTTTGTAGTTGCTTTAGTTGTGCCGTGCCTTTGGGGCACATCAACAGGGGGAACTATATGAGATTACAGAGACTGGACTGCAAAGTTGGTTGCCATAAAAATTGGAGATAAACAGACTCCGAAGGCAAGGTGTCTGACATACTCAGACTGGACAGAATCACTGTTATGAGTGATATGTGTCAGCAAGGACGTCTGTATTGCAGATCTACTCCACCAATGGGATAATACGAGTGCTGATATCATGCTGGGAATGCCCTGAATGGGTGGACACATGCTTGGTATTTAATGTAACTAACGAGGTTCTCAGGGACCGGTTGCTTTCTGAATCTGTAAACATTCCTGTCTTTTAGATTAAAGCGAGTAAGAAATTGGATGGATGGATAGATAGCTATGGTTTGAAGAGTATTTTTATTACTACAAAAGTCTACAATGCAAATACCACATTATCAGATAAAAGAACCAGGGGAGGCCGAGAACAGGCAGATAGTTCGAACAGATGGCCCAGATTCAACCATAGATGATCAATGCAAAGCACCTCATGAATGTTAATATGTGTTAAAAATGGGTCAGCTGATCTTTTTTTCGTCTTGGCGACATGGCAACCACGGAGAAAAACCAAAGAAAATTTGGAAAATATTCAAATAGAGGTGTTTATTGAATGGATAAATCAGAGGAAAAAGCACGGATGTTGCCCACATTAAAATAACGTGATTGCTGTTTTCAACCTTGGATTAAAGCCGTGCTCTGTGTTGAAATTCCGCAGATTGACATTCGAGGAGTAAGCGAGACCATGACGTATGAGGGTGGGGGTTTCCCCACGATTTATTCCCACTTGGTCCCACTGCTTTTTCTCTGATTTTACAAATTATTTAGGTTTCATTAAAAAAATTAAGAATGTTTTAATGATAGGATATTTTAACAGTGTGGATGATATTAACAGTAACACAGCAACTGATTTTTTTTATCTGTTACTGACTCATTCATTCAACATGTCTCTGGTCCCGCACACACAAAAGGCCACATCTTGGATCACAAATTTGTGTTTTATTGATGTTAATGTGAGTGATCATCATTGCAGTCTATCCTTTAAGCTTAACTTTGCTTTGGACACATACATCACCAGCTAAATGCTGAATCCTGAAGAGTTATTACTCAGGGTGTTGTTTAAAAGTTCTGTGTTATGTTTGCTCCATTTTTGCTGAAGGAATGCCCTGAGATAGATATCTATCTATCTATCTGTCTGTCTGTCTGTCTGTCTGTCTGTATATATATTCAGTTTTATTTATATAGTGCCAATTCATAAAACATGTCATCTCAAGGCACTTTACAAAGTCAAATTCAATCAGATTATACAGATTGGTCATAAATTTCTTATCTAAGGGAACCTAGTTGATTGCATCAAGTCTTGACAAGCAGCATTCACTCCTGAAAGAGCGTAGAGCCACAGGGAGAGTCGTCTGCATTGTTGATGGCTTTGCAGCAATCCCTCATACTGAGCAAGCATGAAGCAACAGTGGAAAGAAAAACTCCCCATTAACGGGAAGGAAAAACCTCCAGCAGAACCAGAACCAGTCTCAGTCTGAACGATGATCTGCCTCAACCGACTGGGGTTACAGAAGACAGAGCAGAGACACAACAAGAGAGACAAAAAAGCACAGAAGCACACGTTGATCCAGGAATCTGTTCTACATTAGATGGTAATAGCGGGTGATCTGTCTTCCCTGGATGATGTCACAGTTAACAAAACGCCAGACCAGGTGTACCTACTACGAAGAAAAAAAGAGAAAGAACAAGAATTTAAAAGCTGAAATGACGACAAGCACTGCTTAGAGTTCCTATGAATCCTTTTTAGCTAGATAAGTACACCTCCAATCTACTAACCACCTCCCTCCCAAGGCCACACCCTGTTTCAGTAGACAAGCTGGGCAACCTATCAGCCCAAGGCCACCTATTTCCTGTCCACCACCTTAGTTAACGGCGGCTCCTACTCTTTTACAACAGCACTTGTTATTGGACTGCTTAAGTTTCAGTGACTCAAAAGTCCCACGGGTATTGTTTATTAAGTTTGACTACAGGCATCTTTTAAAGCCCTCCTAAATATTTCTAGAACCATGCACCATGTATGTTTTACAACCATTAAAGAACTCAATAAAAAGTAAGTCAATAAATCAATTGCCCACAACTTTTAATACAATTTGTATATGCTTCTTTAATTAGTAAGCTTTAGCTGGGAATTAGTAACAGCATAATCAAGCAAATACAGAAACCACAAATTAAAATTTAACAAACTTCCTCACTCTATCTAAGGCTGACTACTAAATTGTTCAGAAGAGGCATTTTGAATTTCGGAGAGCAGACAGACCCATACCGCAGATGGAATCCTAAGGTGACTCTGTTTCCTGGGCGAAGGAGTTGATCAAATGAAGAACTCCTCTTAATGACAACGCTCTGATGTCCAGATGATGTCCTGCTCACAAAGCCTCACCGCTTGAGTCTCTGTCCTGACAGCATGGAATGAGGTTTGTCTCTTTGTTTCTACTTCAGCTCTGACATCCGGTGGGTGAGGCAGCCTTCTCTGGAACGATCAGGTTGTTTTCATCAACCAGTTCAAAGCCACATCAGTGCTACCAGCAGACTCTATGGATCACTGGCCTTAAATTGTAGAAGAGACACAGAAAAGGGCATTGGGCTCAGCCTCACTGGTTCTCAGAGACAAGGGACTCCGCAGTCCTTCCTTGGCCAGTTGATCTTCTTTCTTCTGCTCCATTTGACTTATCTTTTGTGATGAGAACGGAGCCCCCAAATCATCTCCTTTTTATGTGCTTCTAAACCATTTATGGGAGTTGTAAAACCCCTTCCTCCAGCCAGAGGATGTTTCAATAGGGTGCGGCCAACTCCAGTCAACAGACCGTTCCTTATTAAGTTTCTGTTCGAGTCATCTATGACCCTTCCTCCAACAGCCTTCACTGAACATGTTCAGACATGCCTCTCCCTTCAGCCTGTCTATGCATTAGATCATGTTTTTATCACTTAAGGCAGCTGGCAAAATTAAAAATTTTTCTGTCAAGATAACTCATTGAAACAGTGATCCATGCTTTTATATCATCCCGCCTGGATTACTGTAATGGACTCTATGTTGGAGTAAATCAGTTTTTGCTTTCTCGTCTACAGCTGGTTCAAAATGCTGCTGCGTGTCTTTTAACACGTACTCCGCTGTACCCCTCTGAGCTTCTTCATCCCTACTCGCCCTCTCGGACCCTCAGGTCAACTGAGCTGCATTTCCTGCAGGTACCGAGGTCTAAGAGGAAGCTCAGAGGGGGCAGGGCCTTTTCTGTTGTTGGTCCTTAATTGTGGAACAACCTGCCCCTGCACATAAAAGAGGCTGCTTCACTGCACACTTTTAAAACTCGCCTTAAAACCCACAATAATTCGGCTTTTACCACTAGTGAACCTTTTAAATTGGTTTTATTGTTTTTTTTTTAAGTTTTCCTGCATTATCTTTTTATATTTTAGTTTTTTTTATTACATTTTTTTTTAATGGATGTGTTTTAGCTTGTAGCAATGTACAACACTTTGTTTCAGCTGTTGGCTGTTTTTAAGCACTTCATAAATAAAGATGGTATGGTATAAAATTATAACACATACTTTACTAAAAACAATCATACTCATATTTTTTCATTTAATTTTACATCAATGCTTGAGCCTTTAATCATAGAAACAGTTGATAGATCATACAAATTGAGTGCTTTTATGTCATCAGCTTCTTTCTAATATCCCTTAATATCCAAATTATTTACTAAATTGTGAACTACATGGAATATGGATGATCTCACCACACCACAGCCTGTGGTAACTTAACACTGCGTAACCTTACAAACAGCAACCCAGATACTAGCACAGGCTGTTTGTAAAATATGGATGGATGTTTGTAATATGAATATTATTATGAGCAATGATCCAGGTGTTGCTCTATTTGCTTAGTGTTAACATATTTTTAAGCAATCTTTATATGTTTTATGCTCTTTGCGCAACTGATCGTGGGCTTATGTGGTCTTGTGTTTGACAAATGACAGCCACTGTGATGCAGAGACTGACCAGACTGCTCCGTAGTCAGTCACCTATGAATAAAGATGCTGACAATTCAGACACTGATGGATCACACCTACACATTAGGAGAAAAGTACAAGAATGTATGTGACAGAGAAACAATGGCTCCCTGGAGTATCTGCGTCCTGGCGATGAAGTGACGGCAGACAGAGGTTTTACCAGAGATCTGCTGTTTGAGAGGAGATTTATCCTTGTTCTACCAGAATTCACTCATAAAGGAGAGCAGTCGTCTGATGAGGATCTAACTGCCACAAGGAGGATTGCAAATGTCCACATACATGTGGGAAGAGTTATTAGGAGGCTCAACATTTTCAAAACATTATCCCAGAGTGTACCCATCAACTTGGCACATAAAAATGGACAAAATCTTAAGAATCTCTGCAGCCCTTGTAAACATGCAGGAGGGAAATGATCCACTTGGATGCTGATTGACTGTGGAAGTTTACATGTCAAAAAGATCCTGATTTCCACTAATGCTTAAAATGTGTATATAATAATTTGACAGCCTGCAGTGCCTTGATTATACTATGATGTGTAAGCATTTGTCTTTAACATTCTATTTTTTTAGGTATTTCTATTCTTCACTGGTGATTAGTTATATTTTACTATAAACTGATGTTAAAACACCCAAGCTACTCACCATACATGGTGGAAACCACCCCAAACCCAGTATCTATAGGCTATACACTGAGCACAAAGAAGGAGGCAGAGGCCTAGTTAGCATCTGAGCCACCATTGAAGATGAAACATCCAAGCTCCAAGAATATATCAGGAAGACGGTCCCAAGGGATGGAGCGCTAAGTAAATGTCTCAGACAATGGAAGCTGGAAGAGAAGGAACTGAAAGAACCATCGTGGGAGGAAAAACCCATGCATGGGATGTACCACTGACAGATAGCTGAAGTGGCTGATATGACCAAATCCTACCAATGGCTAGAGAGGGCTGGACTGAAGGACACACTAATCATGGCAGCACAGGAGCAGGCCTTTAGCACCAGAGCAATAGAGGCCCAGGTCTACGATAAAAGGCAAGACCCATAGTGCAGGTTATGCAAAAAGGCCCCAGAAACCATCCAGCATCTCACAGCAGGGTGTAAGATACTAGCAGGGAAAGAATACATGGAAAGCTATAACCAAGTGGCTGGTAGAGTGTACAGAAACATTTGTTCAGAATACCAACTGGAGACCACCAGGTTAAAATGGGAGTCACCTCCCAGGGTGGTGGAGAATGCCAGAGCTGAGATCCTGTGGGACTTACAGATATAAACAGACATAATGGTGATGGCCAACCAACCGGACATTGTGATCATTGATAAGCAGCAGAGGACAGCCGCTGTGATCGATGTGGCCATCCCGAGTGATGGAAACACACTAAAACTTCATCCTGAGATGGCTTCCTTGACCAAAACACCTCTTCTGGTTTCTGTCAACTTCCAAGAACATTTAGTCAGTCCTAAATGTAACTACATTTAAAGACATTTCCTTTTCAAAATTTATAGGGATTATTTGCAGGAACAAATAAGATTTTGCTTGAAGTGGTTCAAATATCACACTCTATTCTAATTTTAAGTTATTTGTTAAGTCCTCCCCCCCCCATTCCTGTATAATTTAGCATAGAAAAGTTTCAACTCTCACACTTTGTTGTTAATGGTGTGAAAACCTTCCAAGTGTGGACTGCAGAGTTAATGCATTGATTAGCTCTGCTTGTTATCTTCTGTACATCCAATCTTCTGATCTGTTCACGGACAATTTTCTCACTGCAGTAGATGAGCTAACAAGATCCTGTCTTTGTTGTTGTTTTTCTTCCAGCAACAACTCTATAATCCTTGCTCTTTCCTGTATGTTTCATCTTTTTTTCCCCTGTAAAGTAGGATATATAATTTTGCACCAAAACCTTTCTATTTAAGTATCAGTAATTCTGTAATTAACAATACAGACCAATAAATCAACGACAGTGATCGTGGTTTACAATTTGTGGTAGACCTTCTTACTTTGTCCAGTTCTCTTCCTTTTATGTTTCTTGTCACTGCCAGTGATTAGGGGTCTGGGCATAGATACTGGAAGTTCTTGCCAGATGAATGTGATTGGTTGCAAGACAAAGGCTAATGTGTGGTACCCAGCTGCTTTTGGGTTTGCAATCTTGGATACATTTCCTCAACAGTTTTGCATTGCATGTATGCAAGTAAAATCATAGGAGTTTCTGTGAGACCATAGCCCAGTTTTTCTATAAAGTTGCATGTTTTGTTAAAAATAAAATTGCTCTATATTATTTCTTGCCAATAAAGGACTTCTTTGATTTATGTGTTCTAATACTAAAACAGTATAACAAAATCAAAAGGTAGGAAAGAAGCACTCTTCAAGGTAAGGACTGGTAGGAGATTCTCATGTTTGATAACCATGACCAGAAATACCTTAGTTTCACAGAATAAGAGTTTCACAAAAAAAAATCACAATTATTTCAACAAAGGTGGTGAAACAACCCCTTATGCTCAGTCTGCAGCGTATCTCAGAAAAGAGTATATACTGTATGTAATAGAGATAATGTTAAAGTCTAGTATTTTGAATAACAAAGTTGAAAACATGTCATGATTTGGAGGTGTCTGGTTATGGTTTTGATTTAGATTCATGTTTTTCTTGTCGTTTATCTTCGATAGCTCCTGCCGCATTCAATTATTAGTTTTGCTTTTGGGGTTTCACCATAAGGTTCACTTTTCCATGTTTTAGATTTGTTAGTTGTTTTTTTCCCTTGTTACTACATTTCTTTACTTTTTGCCTTCTTTATTTTCACTTGGAGTGTTGTTGTTTTTTTCTTCAGTCATATTATGTCCTTGTATTTCTTATCAGATCCATTCATGTTTATTTCAGTCTGTCACTCTCTACCATAGCCCCAGCCAATTTACCTCATCCAGTCAACCTGGGCTATGCTTATTATCCAGCATCTGTTTCACCTGGGACTCTTTATATACCTGCCATCCGCAGTTATTCTTTACCAGATCGTCAAAAAGCCCTCATGTGAGTAAGCCTTCCAGTATTCCGTGTCTACCTGCCTGTTTTTGGCCTTACCTCAAGTTTTTGGTTTTCCCTGTTTTCCTTGACCTTGCTGGATACCTCTTCGGCTCGCCTAGTCTGGACATGACCATGGACTACTTTGACCATGATTCCTGCTCAGCCCTTTTGTTCTTGTCTGCCTTCCCTGCCAGTATCTTCTGCTGTGCACAGCCTGCTCCAATCTGGATATTTTCCTTACCATGTCTGATTTTGTTTATTTTTATTTTTCTAAAATAAACCTTTAAAAGAGCAACTCCTTGTCTGGCTTGAATATCAGGTTCTCTGATCTGCAGTTCCTAACACAAGTTTAGATTTCTGTGGATTGTGCATTCTGTCTGTTATGTAGTCTGTATATTCTGCTCCTTTCTTGTCATTATTTAGTTTTCTGTTCATCATGGAATTTTAGTCTTGGAACAACCACACTAATCCCGAGAATAACATCCTTTCCCTTAATAGTTGTCGTCTGGCCTTATGGTTTGTATATTGTTTTCCTTTTGGGGCTGTGGGATTGTGTATGGAGTCTTTGCACTTGAGGGATTTGTTCTGTAGGAGTCAGCGAAACACCCTCCACAGTCACATAATCTGATAGGTTGCGGAAAATGGTGTGCCTCCGCACTTTTTTTTATTGACAATACCTTTGCTTCTTTATCAGCCATTTCTCTAATCCCCTCAACACATTTAAAAGTCTGTTAAAGGCATTTCTGTCAAACAGCAGTCTTAAAAGACACAATTGAACAGTAACAATGCCCAAATGGATAATCATATAGTCAATAATAGTATAGGCTATCGTTATAATGGTAAATAATAATAGTACTTGACTAAATGCTAATAGGTATCAGTGATATTTTAATGCAAGCTGATAAAAAAATACCAAAATGCACAAAATCTAATCGCTGACAAAACCAATGGGTTTCTGATCGGCCTGACTGCTGACTGAACAGATTGGGCATCAGGGTTAACTAATGGGATTTTTCCACTTAGCTTTGCCATGCTCTATTCCACTCCATCCACTTTGCAAGCTTGTTGACTGGAGATTTTTTTCCTACCGCACTGGCTTTTCTAGATCCTACTCAGGATATTCCATCACAGGAGTGCAGTTAAGTAGAGCTGTGATGTGCTAGCTAGTCAGTGGCTGAACGTGGGTGTGGCCAGCCTAAAGTGGAAGGAGCCAAAAAAATAACAATAAATAAACCGCAATTTCCTAACTCCATACTACGGGGACAGAAACAATTAATTCACTGGATACACTGAAAATTTTTTGTGAAGAGTTTGTGGTTCAAAAAGTTGTTCTTCATGGTCACTGATTGAACCACTGTTATGTGGTTTGATCAGTGCTGCTGCACCGTGGAGCCTGCTTCACTCCATGCCACAGCAGCTGCCAAAAGAAGAAGCTGCCGCTGTTCATGTGGAGCCCAGCAGTGTGGAGGCTCCAGGAGCTAAACCCCAGCAGATGAGACAGGAAGCTGCAGCCGAGTGGGCTTCGTGCCGCTGTCTGTAATGTGTAGCATAGGGAGGAAAAAAAGCCCCTTCAGGAAGAACATGCAGGTGCAGCTGCAAGACAACAAGATCACTGATGTTTGGAAAAATCCTGAAAACAAGTTCAAGCCACAAACAGAAAGTCCAGGCTGTAGGCGACTTAAGCTGGATGAATGAACTGAATCAACACTTTCAGAGGTTTGAACAGCCAACTGTGACAGGTTGGTCTGCAGCATGGGCGCACTGTAGGGAACGTTGCTGACTCTGTTTCTGTTCACCTTCTAAACTGGTGACTTCTCCATCAGCTCCTCAGGTAGCCACCTTTAGAAATGATCTGACTCTGATTCTCTCATCAAAGAAGAAGTTGACTCAGAGTATAGATAGTGAATACAGAGCTTTGTAGGCTGGTGCTAGTGGAACCATCTCAGGTTAAACGCAGGGAAAACAAAAGAGCTAGTGGTCAACCTTTGCAGGCAGAGACCTACTCCAGAACAGACTCAATAAGTGTTTACAAAATGCAAATGATTGCATAGGTTCTGATATGATCACGCATCATTTACACTGTCTGCACATGCCTTAGCAAAGGTATTGCTGTGGCATCATGCACATTGCATACTATATCATCTCGTTCTGTAAATAGGCTGGTGTTTTTCCAGTGTTTAACTTGAATATTTTACCTTTTTAACCTGAGAATGCCATATTATCAATAATTGTGCGATACTTACTCTGGTATTTATTTTTACTATTAGTTTTGCTTTTGTCTATAAACTCATTCTCTGTTGCTTTAGAACGATCTTTAATTTAGATTAGCTTGTTTTTTCATTAATAAAAATTGTGCGGAACTCTGTGTCTTCGTCACTATCATTTCCCCATTGGGGGATATTAAAGGAATTTCTTCTTCTCTTTGAAACCAGTTAACATTCAGGGAACTGATTTTGACATAAGTACCTTGGGGATCACCTTAACAATAAACTGGACTGCAGTTACAACAGGGATGCTCTTTTCAGGAAGGGTCAGAGCAGAATCTACCTGCTGTGATGAGGTTGAGGCCTTTCGGAGTGCAAGAGGAGCTCCTGAAACCCTTCGTTGACTTTGTGGTGGCATCAGCCATCTTCTGTGGTATGGTTTGTTTGAGCACCAACTAATCTGTAGCTAAGAGGAAGTGACTAGACTAACTCATTAGGAGGCCTAGCTCTGTCCTGGGATGCCTGCTGCATGGTGCAGTGCATTGTGGGACACAAAAGGCATGTAAGAACAATAACATCACTGATGTATCCCACCCCATGAATGGAGCTATTGCAGAGCTGTCTATCTGTCATGCCCGAATTTCCCCATTGTGGTAAAATAATCTTATCACAGTTATCCAGACAGATTTCAGTGTAATTATATACTATCCAACTTGATCCTAGTTATTAAACAATCCAGTTAAGTTCAGTTTATTATTCCAACTGGTTTAAAAGGTTTCTAAGGAAAAGTAATTCAGTATACCTAAATTTAATTAATAGAAATACAGTGAATTTTCACAGATATCATGGGAAAGAAGTTAAGTCTACCAACCCTGGCTAGTGATGCCAGCATCCTAATCAGCCTCCATGGTTGTTAACAGCAACTCCTTCCAACCCCAACCTTTCTGTCCACTCTCCAACTTACCAGGTGGAAAGCTCACCCTCTTGATCATGGCCAAACATAACCTCCAGGCCAGACCAAATCCTCTCCCTCTAAGCCACCTCCATCATTCAAAAACAGTCAGTTCAGTCAGTTTATCCAAACATCATTGCCATTAATCTCATCCCAGCATTAACCTTGCTTCCCCAAATAACTTGAGTAAACAGAATAATTTCTCCATTTTAAATGAACCGAGTACTGTCTCAGTGTTGATTTTTTGTTGTTGTATTTTTTTGCTTGAGTTGTTTGAAAGTTTTAAGTTTAATGCTTTTGATTTCAATCATTTACCCCAGCCTAGCTATTTAAAAAATATATAACAACATTAGCCAGGACTTTGAACATCCCTTTGCAAGGAACTGGTTCATAAGTCCTTTGAAAGAGTCATAAACCCAATATCTATTCGGTGTCCCACTCGGGGTGAATCAAATCATGCATGCTGTTTATTAAACTTCCTTTCTGGTGTAAACCCCGGTCACTCTTACTTCTTAAAGGAGCGTTGTTACAGTCCTTAAAATTCAAAGTTTTCTGGAGTGCATTGTACAATTTACCTTTAAAACTCAATTAAAAACTGTGGAACAGTTTTCCATCACTGGAAAATGATTTATATAAACAGGGTAAAAAAAACAACAACAGAGAAATGGCATTGAAAAGCAAGGGCAAGAAATCTTTCAGTCCAGGGTCTCTAAAAACACAAACACAACTCTCGCTTCTAACTAAAAAGGAACAAATTTACCATTGGAAGGAGGATAAATTACAAATACTTACAAAAACTGGTGGTGCAGCCCTACCAGCTTGTGCTGTTGGCAAACATAAAGGCCTGATCCCCAATTTATACGTTATAATCCCAAAGGGAAATTAAATATAAAGTATTTTTTAATCTAACTTTAAATTATAAACCTTCTGTAAAAAATATCCCAAATGCACAAGATGTGCTTAGACAGAATAAACTATGGTCCTAATTCATAGCTGATCTGCAGGGAACATGACAAAGATTGGGTCCCCCATGCAATTAATCATATTTGTTGACCCCAGGGACATTATATATTGGATGAAAATCAATCTTATGTTTAAATAGACAAGATTAGGAAAAAGATGAGAAAATTGCTGCAGCATTTCTAAATCCTTTGCTGGATATTCACAAAATTCCTGCTCAGGTTAAACTGTTGAAAGGTATGGTAACATCATCTCAACAACTTGAAACAAGATTTCTTTCACCTATTTCAAATATGTTAGCGATCTTTCCTGGAGTCAAACACTATTTTAATCTTTGTATTTACTGCAGATGCACCTGAATCTGGGTACCTCTCTAAGGAAAAATGAGAGCGCTGCTGCAGTCTTTCTGTTTTGCTCAGTTCGGTAGATTAAGCGTACTCTTCTTTTCCTGGAGGAGCAGGAATCTGCATGTGGAGCTGCTCAATTTTCTGAAGTCTTTTTTTTTTTCCCCATGAAAGAAAAAACACTTCAGAAAGTTCCGGGCAGGAGTTCTCCTCAATGCTCCGGCAGAATTAAACTTTTAACAATAACTCTGGTAAACATGCAAATTCTCTAGTTGTATAAAACAATTTGATGAATATGATTATTCAGCCTTTTCCTCCATTCATACTACAATTCCTTACCGTCAAACTTGTCCCTGGTGCCCTGCCTATTGTTCTTCGTTATTATCTTGGCTTTGTATTCATTTCTACGTTTTTCAGGTCTGTCTCTTCTGTGAACCTCCCATTTTGGCTTAAACATGAAGAACTGCTTGATGTGCCTCCTCTCGGCAGGGTTCACATTATAAGTTTTTTTAACAACAGGTTGTGTGGGCTACATTGTCAAAGAACATTGTGAGTTAGGCCTGATTGTATATCTACTCGAGGCTCTTGATTTATTTTTAGCACAAACCTGACAAAATCTCATTACAGGAAACAATTGTAATTAGGATGTGCCAGCCTTCTAATCAAAAGAAAAACAGGCTAATTAAAAGCTAAAACTCTAACTAACGAGCGTGTATCTTTTTGGAATTATAATTGATACGATTGAGCTAATCGGTGTGCATAATGCTAATCTGCCTATGGTTGAAAATGATCTAATCAGGCTGGTTAAGACAAGGATTGTCTCTTTAAACAATCCAGAGGGTGTTTGTGCAGACATGCAGTACCTTTCATCCTTACATTATACTGGTAAAAGAGATAGGCTGGTGGTGCTAGAACACAGAAGTCTGCCGACAACACAAGCCGACGAATATGTCCTCTGCATGCAGTTTTTTGACAGAAAACACAGGAGTACCGGAAGAAATCCTATCCATGCAAGTGGGGAACAGTGCAACATTCACACAGAATGGGTCCATGATATGATTCCATCCAGTTGTTGCTGTAAGGCAAAGACTTTGACCACGTGTAGACAGTTTAGGGTATGTCACTCCTAGAAGCTCCCGTTCTGATCCATGGTATGCACATGCATGTCCATCTCTAGTCTCTAGCCTGTGCTCTCTCTACAATATTTTAGAGTCTTCCTAGTGCCAGCCTGAGGTTGGACTCTCTGAGGTTGGAGTGAACCTCTGCATCGAAGACTGACTGCGACGTATCTCCTCCAGCTAATTATGGTGGCATCGAGTGTCATGAAGCCTTGAGGCCTTCTGGCTGAAGGGTTGGAAAAAAATAGGTTAATTTCTTAAGGTGTCATTTGCAAACCACTTCCTTCTGTTGGTCAACAACTCCAAGATATATGTTAAGAAGCTTAGCACCATGTTCACTGTTTAGACTTGTTATTTAGAGTTGTGAAATAGTTTAAATACATTCAACATAGGTTTTTCTAATCTTACAAATCAGTAAAAATTATAGTCTCTCAAACAGATTTTGGGTACCAAATCAAACGTAACATAGCTAATGGATATTAGCGTGCTGGCATCATGTCATTGCATGTATATTAGCATATTCATAAAGAAGTACCTGATTACAGATGCTGCTTGGAGGACTCAACTATTTTTAAGGTTGTACTATTTTCAAGCCTTTTCCAGTCAAATTATTTTCAATTCAATTAAATTCAGTTCAATTCAATTCTATGTCCATATAGTTTGTCTATAAACTGTTAAACAAATGCTCTTTTTTTATCTTGGTTTAATATTCTAAATATTTTTTTGAAGAATTATTATTTAAATTCTGAAAAAAGAAAAATTTTATCTGTCAAGAATAAGTAACTGTGCCAAAGTTCTTTTATGACATGGGGTAAAAAGGTTTTTTCCTGTAACCATGGATTATCAAACACAAAAAGCTGATAAATAAAAAAAAATGCAGAATTTCATTGCTTTGCTTAATCTCCTAACACATATTTATAGTAAGAGATTGGTGTTTGAGACCGTTTTTCTTCAGATCATTAGACATCATTAGAAAAGTTGAATATTTATACATAAGGAGGCTGTTGCTTAGCAACAAGTACTGAAATGGACAAAGAATACTAAGGATATAAACTTTAAGGAGTGGCAGACAGATGCGTGCTTCAGGATAGTGAGGTTTATTTAGGTTTGAACTTTAATTCACATGCATAAAAGAAGGGGAATATTTTCCAATATTATTTGAGATTATTTATTACAAAGAAACTGACACTTTGACATGTATAGTTTTATCTCAGTTCCATCTCCACATGCAGTGAAAAATCCTTGAATGGTTTCCTTTTTCCCTCCCAAAAAATTGAATTTTTATAAGAGAAATTAGTGATTTATTCTCTGATTAAGCTACCTGACAGTGGCATCCAACCAGCAGGTTCACTTCATTTGAATTTAATAAGAAGATGTTGCCTTCCAATCAGTGTTCCGCACAGTGTCCCTGCATCCAATCAATACCCCAGTAGCCAATCTAAATTTATCAGGAAACATCAGAGGCATGATTGGTATCTTGGGAGACAGAACATTTTCCATTTAATTTACCGAAGGCAGCAGAAAAGGTTATCATTGAAATATAAATTTTATTTTTTCCAAACCGGTTCTTGCACTGACATATCACATTGAAACCAAGGATATATTTTATTTCAATATTCAGTAATTTGACATGCATTGTTTTTTAAACTGTTTAAAAATATCCACAGGACTTCTTTTATGTCTTTTTTTAAAGTTTAAAACTGCAGTTTTGGAGTTATTTCCTTCCTTCCTTCCTTCCTTCCTTCCTTCCTTCCTTCCTTCCTTCCTTCCTTCCTTCCTTCCTTCCTTCCTTCCTTCCTTCCTGCACCCACTTAAGGGAAGATACACTTTCTCTTTTGTGTTTCTTTTTAGAAAACTCTGCTAACATTTAGAGCTGAATTTGGGATTGTATTCATTTGAAAGTTTGTGGTTCTTTCTGCCAACAGAATTTGAAACATGAATGCCCTGCAGGTTTTAGCTTTATGTAACATTTGTTTTATTCAAACTATTATTCTGAAGGTCAAACACAGCTTGCCTTTCTGCCTCAAATCGTTTAGCTCTACAGCTCTTTCAAGTATGAATTATAAGATAGCATATAGTAATCATGAACTAGTAATTCAGACACATTTTCCAACATCCATTTGATCGCAAATGCAAAACATACAAATTTTGCAGTAAATATCAAACGTTTGATGCATATTTAGTTGCAGAAAGCTGTGAATCATTAAATTCTATTTTCACAAAAGGGTTTGCATATGTTCTACGGCATGTAGATGATGAGAGTAAGGTAGACAATGTTTAAAAACATTTTTAATTTAACAGGTGTGTCAGAAGCTGCTTTGTAAGCAAAAGAACAACAATCCAGCTGGCAGCATTTGCAGATCACAGCGTGGGAGGTAAAGCAACTATTTTAGCATAATCAGGTGAACTAAAAGTAGTTTGCAACATAGTTTTGCCATCTTGATCTAACACAAATGTTTGAGATGGATAAACTTTATTGCACACATTGTCTTTAAATGTGTATGACTGGTTGCATGTGCATGAGAAGAAGGTAAGCCAACAGGGGCTTTGGGCATCATTGTGCTGGATGGGTGGGCTCTCCATCCTTTTGGATGTGACTTTGACAATTACTACCTAAACATTGATACAGACCATGTACAATCGTTCATAGAAACAGTGTTCCCTAATGTCTCTGGACTCAATTAGCAAGATAATGCACCCTGCCACATATCAAGAATGGTGTCAGGAGTGAAATAATTTTAAGGCCAATTGACTTGGCCTTCAAATTCCTCTGGTTTGAATACAGTCAAACTTGACAAAGAAGTCCCTATGGAGACCCCCCCCCCCCCTCACAACATATTGGTACTAGATCCCAAAGAACTCCTTCAGGTGTTTGGTAGAGCTTCAGTGTTGCTTAGTTCACTTATTATATGCAACTTTGGGCTTGTTTTTCTCTAAAGTTGCTTGAAACTTTCTGTGAGTAAGCAGCTGCAAATTGTTGGGCTTGTCTTTGAAGGTAAAGTCACTTTTTTGGGCTTGGCATTTGATTTCAGATGAAACCCCTTTTTCTGGTTATTGTGCCACATAATAAAAGCTCCTAGGACGTTGTCATGTTCCAAAATTATGCGTATTGCGGTTCCAGCCATTCTAGCTCATACTCAGCTTGTCCAAACATCCGGGAACTCGGGCTGTCTCCAGGCAAATGTGACATTGCTTTGAAAAAAGCCCCATGCAACACAATGTCCCTAAACTTATGAAGTTGTGCAAGTGAGTAGTCAGCTGTTTTACTTTGAGCCTGATTTTATATTAAGAATCTTTGCAAAGTCCCACATTTGTAATTCTCAGTTTCCTCTCTTACAAATTGCTTTTGTTAAACTATTACAGGGAACATGCTCCTGTTTCTTTAACCCCAATAAAAAAGTAGGCTGACAAAACAAAAGCTGGAGATTTAGTACATCATTGCTTAAGGATGAAGTATTTATCCAATATTTTAAAGAAGAGTGGGCTTCATGCTTGGAGTTCAATGATCTACCAGTGACACCGAGATCTACTCTCTGGTTTACCCACAATCTCGTCAAGTCTGAACAAGGATTAAGGATCAAAGCCACACAGACAGACGTTTTCCTTGGGCCTCAATTTACTTTAAAATTGAAACATTATTTTTATGGGTCACATTATCTCAATGCAAATACAGCTTTTCAAACAAAGCTAATACAAAATGGCTGCCAACATAGTAACATGTTCCGTATTTTTCAAGCATTGACACAAATCTAAAAGCTAATTGTTGTCGACTCTGTCCGTGTGAAGTCTGAACATGGCACCTCAACCAGTTTAACTGTATTTGCGTGTCATTGTACATCCAACCACAGATGGTATTTTAATCATTTCCAACTTTAGCTAAGATAAAACATTATTTTCTGGGCTTTAAGGAATTTCTGGGCAACTATGTTTGATAGGGCAAGACAACCTGTGTTCTTTCTGAGCATGAAGAAGATGAGAACATCAGCATCAGACAGTACCTGAAACATGATATTTACTGAATATTTAGAATTAGAATATTTAAGCATCCAACCTGGTATTTAAGTGGTTATAGATGACTGTATTAGATCATTTCAAGCACTTATGCAGACTGTGGAGAGGATCAAAAGTTAGCTCAACTTATTCAAATCCACTTGCTGAGGGAGGGCACCTGAGATGAATACTGATGTATTCCGAGTCATTGTAAAGAGTATCGTACATTAATTGGATATTAGTGTGGCTGTTCTGTTTTACAGGGGGTGAAAGAGGAAACATGATTATTGGCTGTAACCACTGCATCAGATCACTGGTTAGGTGAACAAGAAGCATTGGCAGTCTTAACAGCAGAAGGCTCATTGTATGATAAAACAGGGTAATTCCAAGTCACAGTAATCACAGGGGTCCTATCAAGCCAATAACCAAGTTTACAGCCAATGTCTTTCACCACAGTGTGAGCAATTTTCTCTACAGAAACCTATTTTACTCATGGAGAGGAGGGAATTGGTGGTTGCAGAAGGCAAAATTTCCCAGGAGAGCTGGGACATATTGTGAAAATCACTTGTACTGAAATGCATCCAACATATTGTCACTCAGAGGAGAGTGAATTGGGAAACAATACTGTGTGCACTCAGAGGAACAAACACGCTTCAAGATTTGGAGGCCCAGTGCTCTGCTGGACTTAGGTTAGATATATTACTTTACAAACTACTGCAGTTTGGTGTGCAAACTTTGGGGTAAATAAAAGGATAAAGGGTTCAGTCTTTGGTCGCCCCTGAATGGGTACATTTATTTCTTGTGTTTTTCAAAGTGAATAGTCAGGAATTAGGGAATTTTAAATACCCATAATTGGGATTGAATATACTTCGAATTGGCCATTTTGTTTTCTTTTTTTTTTTAAACATCACAAACCTGTTATATAGATAGACTCTAAATATTACTAAAATGTTGCTCAAGGAGAACAATTCTCAATCTGGTCTGGATTTGCCCCAAATAAATTATCTCAGAGTTGATTATAAAGGCTGACCTTCCCAACAACATAACATCTGTCCTCTTTTTCATTAACTTTGCACAGATTAAAATAAATAATACAGTGAATAAGTATAGAATAAATGAGTGACAACTTCTCTGCAAGTTCAAGAATTTATTAACAGAAATAAATGAACATCCAGAGAATATCACTACAGAATGCTGTTTATCTGAATTAACACTATATTTCAATCAACAAATCCTCTCTTAACTTAACTAAATTTCTGAGCAAAATTAAGATAAGAAGAAGCGAAGGAACAATGTACACACAAAAGAAACAAAAGGACAAATAAAATAGTTGAAAACCATCATGTCGTATGTAAAATGACAAATAAAGCACCTTATTACGCCTGTCCATAACCTGAGATTATAACAATTTACATGACTTACTAAAATAATCAAATTACAGCAATACTTTCTTTTAGATTACTTACTTTAGATACAACTGATTTAACCTGATTACATGAAAAAGACAATCTTGGATTTTTTAATTAGCTGTATGATATGTTTTATGTTCAGAATTACTGCTAAGGACGAACTGAGAGATTTAAAATTGGATTACTTCAAATTTTCTCTCAATCAAATTATTTACATTTTGTGCAATGACATTTATTATAAACTAAAGCAAGGGTTAGGTTTAAGGTTGCTGTACAGCCTTGCTTCTGTCAGTCTGCCCCAGGGAAGCTGTGGCTACATGTAGCTCGCCACCATTAGGGTGGGAATGTGTGTGAATGGGGGAATGAATGACTGTAGTGTAAAATGCTTTGGGGTCAACGGGCTTGATAAGACACTTATAAAAGTACAAGCCATCTATATTTCTGTAGTCCTCAGGCATGCACTCATAAAATAAGAAACACATAAACTGAGTCGCTTTTCATAAATGGAGGTAGAAGAATAAGGCTGGTCAGAAACTAGCAGAAGCCACGCACTGCAAATAACTCCAACTACAGCTGATAACGCCAGCGGAGAAACAACACTCCAGAAACAAACAGCAGATGTTGCACACAAACTAAAATTAGTTGGATAACAGTACTAAAAAGAGAAAGAAAAGAAGTGAAAAAGATGAGGCAAAAAATTGAAAGTGGAAAATAGAGAAAAAAATAGAGCAGAGGAATAAGAGGGTATAAGATATCATCCTTGGAGTCTGCTTATGCACCTGCAGAGAGAAATATAAAAGAACAGCAATACCAACCAGAAAAGCTACCACAGGTACAAACAACCTACTTATTTGAAAGCATCACTGAAAAATACACAGTATTTTTTTTATACAAGATCGGTTTTAGTGACAGCCAAAGCTAATTAGAGAGTTTATCTCTATAGATGTGTATATGTAAGCACCAGTGCCAAGGTGAAATAGATCTGGCAATCATCAGCATAACGGTGAAATGGAATACAATATTTCCTAAAAACAGAGCCGAGACAGAGTAGGTAAAGAGCAAATAAGAGAGGGCCGAGAACTGACCCCTGAGGGACCCCATATGCAAGAGGGGCTGTGGAAGACATGAAGTTGTCAATTTTAACACAAAAACTTCTACTACTTAGGTAGGACCGAAACCAATTAAGTGCGACACCCCAAATGCCCACACAGTACTCAAGACGAGAGATTAAAAAAATGTGAATAACAGTATCGAATTCAGGGCAGCTGTGGCTACTAACATAGCTCACCACCATCAGGGTGTGTGTGTGTGTGTGTGTGTGAATGTTAAAGTGATGTACAAGTACAAGCCATTTACAATTTACTTTTCTCTTCCTTGAGTCAAAATTTGTCATGTCCATTGTTATTATTAGATTATTATATAGTAAATATAGTCCACAAACCTGCATGTCACTTCTCCTCCATTGAATTCTCTGCAGCCTTTCATAAGCATATGATTGAGCCTGTCGTCTGCCCTGTTCTTCTCTTAAATGGCTCCTGGAGCTCCCTTTCCCCCTGGTTCTGCCTTGTCCTCTCTCTCCCCATTTCAATGGGAGACTCTGAAGATAATTTAGAGGGGTGAATGTGGCCAAGTAACTCAATGACTTCTCAATCATGCTGGTCCAAAGTGGTCTGCTATCAGATTCCGAAACTAATTTTGCAACAGTGTTGTGTTTCCAGTGGTCTTCAGTGGCGGCAAATCTGAAAGTTACAGATCTAGTGCCCCTAGTGGGTAAAAGCTATACTGTGCTGCTTTAAATAACTACTGTAGTCTGTGTTTTGATGTTACAGATAATGTGTCATGGTTTCATATATGGTAGCACAGATTCTGCAGTTTAAATTAACCATTTATCAACTTATGAGGTTCCAGTTTAGTGTGTGCTAATTTACAGATGTTTATAGACGTATTGTTAATAAAGTAGCTCTTAATAGTCAAAAAAAAAAACATTAAAGCAGGATTTATATGTTTTTTAACACATTGGGCTTCCATAGTTGGATGTATAGCAGTATGTGCAACAACCTTGTACATGCAACTTAAAAAGCTCTCTGCAGATGAAACATTAGGCTGCAAAGACAAAACTATTGTTTCTAAGAGCAGGGGCATTAAGGGAGGCCCAGATGTCATTTAAGCTGTCATTTTATGAAAATATCTCAAGATTTGTTAAAGCCAGAAATTTCTTCCTTGTGGTCTCACAAACCAGCCCAATTATGTGGCGATTCCTTTTAATGATGCATATTTGTCTTGTCTATATTTTATGCCAGACAAACTCACAAGTCCTTTTGAAAAATGAGAGTGCTTATCACAGTTTGGAAGTGAAATTTCTTATTTCTATACTCAAAGTTAACATTTGTCTTAACCTTGGTTGTTATACCAAAGCAGACTTGAATAGTCATGTTTCTTTCCAGTCACCGTTGAGTCTATGATGTGCACTTTAAAAATGACTTTTTTTTTTGTTACCATTTCATTTAATTGAAAAGTAATGATTGCTTTATTTTGGCTCAACACCAGATGCCTCACTGCTAAGCTTGCCAGATAAATATCAAAATTAATGCCTCAAAGAAATTCTCTTCATTTAAGTTTTCTTTCCTGGCGATCACTGGAGTAATTTATCACATTTAAATATTGAATTCAACGTGTTTTGTAAAACGACGGTTTGGGCCTGAAAAAAAAAGTTAACTCATATATAAATAGTAACAGTATTATTCCATCCATCCATCCATTTTCCAAACCGCTTAATCCCTCATGGGGTCGGGGGGTTGCTGGTGCCTATCTCCAGCGTTCACTGGGCGAGAGGCGGGGTACACCCTGGACAGGTCACCAGTCTGTCGCAGACAGTATTATTCCATTCTTTAATTTTCTATTCATCTTGCACCAGTGGTACTGGAAGCGAAACAGCTTTATATGCTGCCACCACGCTGCCCCCACCATGTTGAAAACAG